>NW_010166856.1:59988-65339 GCF_000695765.1 Mesitornis unicolor
AAATATTATAGAGTCTAGCTCCTCATTTTTTTCTTCTTGTCTTGTACTAAAAGACAGGATGAACCCAAACTTCAACTGTGAGGTTTAAAAGTTTCTTGGACAAAAATGCTTCTTTACAAATTTCACTTCAGGAGACCTTTCTATGCCTCTGCTGAGAGGAGTGTGAAACTTGTGAATTATTGCTGCAATGGGGATTGATTTTGATTTATAGAAAATGTTGGGTCTGTTTTACAGGAGAGGAATGGCACACAGCAAATGTAAGGTTCACATAAACAGTATATTGTCAATAGGTGTTAAGTAGAAACTGAAGGAGGATGACATAATTGTATGAGATACAGACTAAGATGGCAGATAATTTTCTTTCCATGTCACAGCTGATGCTGATCAGCTAATACATTTTGAGCACTGTAAGAAACTCAATATCCAGGTTGTGGCAAGGTATCATCAGTCTTTTTGATGGTGTTACAATATGCAAACACAACTGTAACCTAATCTTTTCTGTGAACCACAAATGTTGCCAGACACCTTCACCTTTGTTTTTTTGCCCAGATGTGGTTGCAGTGTCAGTTGTTATATGTACTAGCAAGTTTCACACCAGTATCAACACCTGGAACAATAAATCATCTTGCCTTTGGATTTCTGCCTGCAACACAGGTAGCAGCATTTTCCTGACCTTGACAAAGCCAGCATTTGTTTCTTTCACTCTGTCGCTGTGTGTTGGGCAGGTAACCCAGCCCAAGGACCTCAGTGCAGCTGCACTTACCTGCACTCTTGAGAGCTACACACACAGATTTTGAAGAGATGAGACAAAAGCTGTCTGTTCAGAAAGCTAATTTCTTCATGAAAGAAATTAAGAATGCATTATTCTGCCTTGTTCTCAGGGTTGTGATAGGATCCCCACACAGTGCACAGGCTGATCGGGGGATTACAAGTAAGATCGAGTTCTAAACATCCACAGAGATTTTAAAATCTCAGGGGAGATGAAGATCCCAGTGATGATCTGTTAATGGGATGAGTCAGGCTGGTCAGCATCGTAGGAGTGAGAAGTGTAGCTTTATCTGGTGGCAGCACATACACTCACTGGGAAGTCATCAGCTCCTGCAAGACTGCTCGTGTCTTAACTGCGCTTTGCTTACCAGGATCTGAAGGGGTGCGAGGTCAGGGTCCTCTCGCATCCACACACTCGCAGGCACCACAACCTGCAATTCCGGGTGGTCTGGCCAGGATCACTGGTGTGCCACACAGAGGGACACCACTTACCGGCTCCTCATCACATCTCCTGAGCTCTTCTTAATTAGTGACGATGAACTAATTTTGGACTTGTCTTTTACAGCCTTTACATGTGGATGTTGTTTGGGATCTTTTGCCTCATTATTTTATCTCACCTCTCATTAGCCCATGGCAAAATTCCTGAATTACAGTTGCCAGGTTTTTCTTATCTGGTTATTTTATTGCCTCCAGGCCTGTTTTTCATCCTCTTTAGATAGGTTTGTTCCTTCTCTTCTTGCTATTTGGTCATTTGAATGAAATCACATATGTTGCTCTGCAGCGATTAACATATGCTGTTCTTTAATCCTTGCTTGCTTGTTTCTTCCGGTGTTTTCACACACACACACACACGCACACATACATTTCCATTCATATCAGTTGTGCTATTTCTTTTACAAAGGTCTGCACTACAAGGAGAATAGATTCTCTAGCTGGTTTAACAGGGAGGCAGAAGAGCAACTCTTAGCAGTCAGCCAGGGCAGAGTGAAAGGAGTGAGAGAAGGAAGAGACAGTGAGAGGAGGAAGCAAACTGCCTGTAATCTCCGCATAACAGTCCCAGCACAAAGCAAACTGACACAGGAGATTTGCTTCTTTCAGGAGGAGGCAGAGCAATGTCAAAAGGCTAGCAATATAATGTAGCCCATTAATATATCATATCATATCATATCATATCTGAAAAACATATACATCCACATAATACAATGATGTTTTATACAGTGTACATCTATGTATGTACAATACACAGTGTTAAAACCTAGTCTTGAGAAGGCTATCTATTAGAAAACCATTAAATTGAAAAATGTTTTAGCATCTCTTGTGACATGAAGATTGTTTTGAGGCTTTTAGGTAGATAAAAAGTAGTGTCTGATCTTCTTTTGGCAAGGAATATGAAAATGCATTTGTTGATTTCTATGTATGAGATAAAAAGAAGAATAACTGTTTTGGGTGGTGTTCATGTGGTCTATAATGATCTCACATGAACGTGTGAATGCAAACCTGATGTTAGGACTGAATTTCTCTCTTTGGCTATAAAAAAATCCTTTTAAACTAGTACACATTACACTTGCATTCACTTTCAGGATCTTCTAGAAAGATGCGAAATGCTCTCAGTGAAAAGAAAAGGCAGACTGTGAAAATGCTGTGGTTTGTTAGTTAAGCTTCTAAGCTTGCAGGTTTGAAACATTCATTCCCCTCCTCCCTTCTTTATGCCTCTGTTTTGGGGAGGGCCTTCCTATAGGGCAAGAAAGTAGAATGTTTTAATCTTTTGCTCTGCATTTAGATTTCCCAGCATGGCCTCTAGTTCCAGGAATGGACACAGTGGAACAGCTGTCACCTGGGAGCTAATTTATTTCTGTGTAGCATGCAAATTATCTTTTAAATAATTAGAGACTGCACCTAGCAATGAATTTCCTCACTGATTTGCGTTCGGTATAAGGGCTGAAAGTTAACCCCATGATACCAGATTTCCTGACCACAATGTGCCAGTGCCATTTTCAAATTAGCATTAACAACAGGCCCTCAAGATTCACCAAACTTGAAGAAGTAACCCCTTCTGGTTGTGCGCGCAGAACTGCAGCTAATGGTAATAATGTGATAAATAACATTTTCTTTTGCTGAGACAAAAGTTCCACTGATCCCAGTATGAGTTCAACATAATTAAAAGCTGCAGGACTTGACCCACAACCAAATGAAAGATTGCAATCACTTCTCTCACCTACAATAGATGTGGTCTGCAGAGGAAGCTGAGCAGGGTGGTGGACATGCATCACCCTGCCTCTGGAGCAGGTCAGGGGGGCCGCCAGTGTCTGCTGCCCCAGCCGAGTCCCGTGCAGGGAAGGAAGCCCCACAGCCCCTGCATGTGCAGGACCAACAGTCTGGTGCCTCCAGTCACACTAACACTGATTATGTGTAAGACTGCTGCCCTTTAAGACTTTGAGTTCGTAAATTGATCAACCTAGCAAGCAGTAACCAAAAAAGACAGCATAAAATCATCTGACCGTATTGCCACAGTCACTTGGCTACAGCATGCCCTGGCACACTTTAGAGTGTCAGCTTTTACAGTTAGATACTTCTCTGTATTTTCACAGCTCACTGAAAGCCTCAAATGCTTTTGAATTCTTTTTTTTCCTTTTTTTTTTTTTCAGGGAAACAGTCTTTTAGCTCTCATAGTAAAACCATCCAACACTGTATCTGATGTAACTATAGAGTTCTAAAGTTTCTTTTCCTTTATCCTTCTTCAGCAGACAGGTACTATGGACAGTTTTAGAGGAGGTCCTGGTGCTACAGTTAAATAATCCTCAGAATGCCTAGCTGCCTTAGCTGTGATCCCAGTGATATAGATACTAATGTGATAAAAATGGATATTAATCTTTAAAAAAATAATTACCTACAGATAAGCTTCTGCAGCCATATCTGGGCCCGATTCTCATAGGTGTTAGGTACTCCAGCTTAATTCAGAGTAGTGTCTGAGTGGGCTCAGTTCTTTACTTAGCTAAACACGAATTTAAGAGCCAATGTTTTTGTTTCTACCTATGCAAACAACAGCTGAGGAAATAGGCTGTTAAGCCAGCAAATGACCACATCCAGTCAGACAGCTGTCTCTTCTGACTGCACCACAGTGGGATGCGCTTCATCCCTCCGACTGTTTTACAGGATGCCAAGGTCTGCTGGACAAATTGTCAGGGCCTTGGACAGGCAATATTTACTGATCAAGAAAAGTCTCATCCTCACTTGTCACTGTGCTACAAGAAAAAGGCACCACTGCCATCAGCAATAGTCACCCTCTCATCTGCCTCATGAACCACGGTAGGTATGCTCACTCCATCTGGGCCTTCTGCCATTACGTTCCTCAGCAGAGAGGACTTACGATGCAGTTGTCCAATGACAGAGCAGGCAAAACCATAGGAACCAAAGACACGGTGTCCTAAAGCTGAGGATTTTGTATACAAACCTTTTATGGCATATGGAAACTTAGCAGCATTGCTCCATAGATTTGGAATCCACTTTAGGAAGGAGCTTCTGCAAGTTTTATTCGTTTCCCATAAGGTTGCATCTCAGAAAGGCTCAACTGAAATTTGAGCACCCAAGTGTCTTTCCAACAGAGAAGACTTCACTTGAAGGAAAAAGAAAGCAAATTCCAGTAGGTATGAAGTGTCCCCTGTACCACACTCCTTCCCTTCCTTTGGAGCTCTCCAGTGCTTGCTTGAAAGCCTTCGAATTCTTTCCATTGCCGTAGCGGATAAAAGAGGGGGGTAGTGAGAGAGATCAAAAATATCTTTTATTTTATTTTTAAGCTTACAGGTTTGTCACTGGTCATCAGTGCTCCATACTGCTTCACAAAGGAGGAATGTAAGCAGCCGGTGATGCCCTTTTGTGTTCTCCTGAGATGAAGGCAACTGTTAAGGCAGTTGCCCAGTTATGGAACGCGTCCACAGAGCAGTGGAATCTCCCTCTGCTGCATCTTAAGTACCAAATGGATAATTAGAGGTGTCTCCTGATACTTGGCAACCAAATGGATGCTTGCTGGCATCACGCCTTTAAAATGTGAAAGAAGTGCTTCATGTATGCTTCATTCAGCATTAATGAAAACCAAAATTACTAACGTAACGCATAATAATCTGGTCCACTAGTTTCTAAAATACTTAAGGAGCTTATTTATCAAATTAGGTGTGAGTGGTTTTTTACTTGGGATTTTGTAATACTGTATTAATTAACTTGTTTTCAGTCATGATCTACAGAAGATGCTGGTTTGCATCACATTAATGCAGCAATAGCACTGATGGCAAGGCAAAGGAGTGCCACTGTCACATTATAGTGAGTGCAGCAAAGGCAGCATCACTGGAGGAAAGGCACTGATTTGGGCTGGCAGTGATGAAGTGTCCTGTCAGAGGCAATGTCATGCTAACTAAATGCCTTTAGTTTCTAAAAGGCATCCTCTGAAATGTTATGTTGCTCAGCCATCCCTTTCTCAAGTTTCTTCTCATACCTATTCACCACCTTTACTCTCTGCGTAATGCTGAAGTTAGATGCTGTATTTTAAGCACTTCTGGTATTTAAAAATCACAGAATCACAGAATCACAGA
>NW_010166857.1:0-24646 GCF_000695765.1 Mesitornis unicolor
CAACTCTCCAGCCTGTCCAGATCTTGCTGGGATAAGGGATAATAAGGGATGCTTGCTAATAATTATGTTTTCTGCCTCTTGGGTAAGGAGAGCGATGGTACAGCCTATGCTGCTTCTACTCATGCATAAAACTCCCATGCTGAGATTGTGTGGTATGCAGGAAAAACAACATCCACTACTGTCCCTCACCCAACTCGGTCATTTCATCCCATCAGGTTATCAACTTGGACAGCAATGATTTTTCCTTTCCCTCCACAAGACAGAAATCACCACAGCCCTTGAGATAAAAGTTGATCTAATGGGAAATTACTCTGTTATTGCAGTTATAATAGGATTCAAAGGAAAAAAATACCCCATAGACAAAACTGCACAATAATCAAACTACTCCTGTGCTTTTACATCTAAGTTCAACCATGTTCGAGCACCTTACTAACAGCTAGCGTTTTCTAAAGCTTTGGACAGTGCCACAACTCTTTTCTGAGCATTAATCTTCAATTTTTCCAATATTCTTAGGGCAATTATCATAAGAAAAAAAATCAGAGCAGTCTAGCAGCAAGTACAACACAAGTTCTGTAATTTCTCTTAATTCCATTTCAGCTAGGACTCTGGTAGTCATTTTGACCACAAAAGTGTACAGTAATTCAATTATTTGGCGTGAACCTCAGAAGTCCTTCTGAATTACCTCAGAACTTCTTCAAATTGCATCATCACAAACTGTAATGAGTGTTTGCAGTCCTTACTCTTTGACCCATCATGTTAAGACTTTATGAATATGAAAAACAAGTGCTTGACACTCCAACGTGTTATTTCTCTTTTTCTCTCAAAAACCTGTATCAAATCCTTGAAACGATCATTTCCTTCTGGATCACTGACTTTTTTTTGATTCAGACCCACTGAACTAAGACTCAATAAGTGAACCTACTATATACCTTATTTTACCTGTACTGCTACTTTTAGCTCAGCTCAAATACCTGCATGAAAACAAAGTAAACCGCTTTCAGGAATAGGTCTAAATTAACAGACAGAACTTGGGACCTCCCAGTAGGATGCGCACGTACCCAGAACTCCTACAAGAAGAAAGAAGATTCAAGGATCTCTTAAACTTAGAGTTGTTTAACTACATTTAAATGTAATTGTTAGCATTTCAGGCTTTTGAAAATGCTCAAATCTCACTCAGACTGAATTCCTCGGGAGAGACACACAGGGTTTGTTATTTGCATGGAAAAAAAGGTTTTAATTATTAGCTCAGTCACAGAACATTTCTGACAACCATATACACACAGGCTAATTTCATTTGTGGTTTGGTTTATTCACTTCTAAGCTGCTGAGAAGCTCGAGAAGAAAAAAGGGAAAAAAAAGAGCTGATAAACAAGCTTAGTAATGCACACTTCAAATCAATCCCAATGAACAAGTTAACACAGGTGTACAACAGAACCAGCAAACTTGCTATTTAGAGCTTTATAAGCAGGGGCCCTTTTTTTCTCTAAACTCTGCTTTTCAAGCTCTAAGCAGATTTAGTTTTAATCCCTTTGCTTCCTTAAAACACACATACAAGTACACTATAAGGCACCCAGATTTGTTTTTCTTTTCCTATGCTACTCAGTAAGTTTCCATAACTGTTCCTGTGTTTCTAGATTCAAATTTGCACTTCTGTATCTAAAGCTTCCAAAAGTTTCAAACTCCACACCTACTTGATGCAATGGTTCTTTGAACGACAGCATCAGCTCACTCTGTTGTACTCTTACCATGGTGAGAGGCTTAAGAGCACGGAGAAACTTGTGTGTTACTCAGGAAAGTGCAGTCACCACCAAAAAGACCCAATCAGAGGGGACAAAAAGGGGGGGTGTCCCTGTGTGTAAAACTGATGCTGACAAATAACAGCCTCACTGCTCAAAAGAGACCTGAATGCAGAAGAGAATAAGGAACCCAAACTTCCAATTAATATTAACTGCGTCATAGTCTAGAATAAAACCACTGGTCCTGTTTTTCTTGGAGCTGCACAAATAAAAGAAAAAACCCAAACTCTCTGTCTACAGAGCTATAGATACTACATAAAACATCCTTCTGCAATTCTCACATTGTACAGATCAATATTATGAATAAGCTACTGACTTGACAGTAAGCTTACAAGCCTGCAATCATTTTACTGGATGAACAGATTGTCCAAAGCACAGGAAAAAAAAAGAGAAAGAAAAAGACAACCAATAAACCAAACTCTGCGTTATGAGACCCCTAAAATGCTGCTTGCAAAATGTAACTGATGGAGAGCAACCTGCACATAGACAACTTGAAGATGTAAAACGGTCAGTGAGAAAGCAAAGCTATTTCTGGGACCTAATGCCACCTGGAGGGTCCTCAGAGGTCTATTTAATAACAGCAAATCAAGGAAAGATGAGCAGCACACAGCCAGGCTACTCCCTGCCAGCAGGCTATGGCACAGCTACAGAGGCGTGTGCTGTACATCTCCACTGCAGAGAAAATTAAACAACTGTTAAAGTCTCAAATAGAGAAAAAAAGGAAAATGAAATAAAGGGGAGGGGGGAAGGGGAAAAAAAAAAAGACTAAAACTGTAAATTCTGCAGTATCTTGGCAAGACAACAGTATTAGAGTTCAAATAAATTCATGGGATGCTATGGGAACTGAATGGGACAATTCACAACTCTTAGATACTGCTGCAGTTCTCCTAGCAAGGGCACTGGCTTAAACCACAGCTGATGTTTCCAAGGTCATGTTCACAACTGCTATGAGTTATGTGCCTATTAAAAAGCACTTGTCAGAAGTGAATCCTAGAACGAGTTCAGCATTGAAAGAACTGGTGACAGCACTGCCGAGGTATGGAGTAAAACTGGTTCCCTTTCCTACCATTACACAGACTTGTGGGCTGGAGTGAAACTGTCAAGAAACGTAGAAGTTAATCTCGGGTTGGAAATCTTACACAGACATCACACAATGTTGTTTATTATTCCCTAGAAAGAGCTGTCTCAGAGGAGGCAGGGAGATAAAGGCAGGGAAAAGGAGATGGCCTTCTCTGTAGTCAGAAAGCTCAGTGGTGCAGTAACTAGAGAAGACAACGCTTGTTCCTATTACCCTGAGTGGTTTCTGCAAGTTGTGCAAGTCCAGAGATCCAGAATACAGGGTCTCAGAAATAATTAGGTTTTCTTCACTGATGCCTGATAAGCCTTTTAGCTGTGTCTTTCCAAGTAAAGATGCCTTAACTGTAGGGTTCTTTTTTTTTTTAAAAAGAAACCTAAATTACCAAGACAACAGTTTGTATATTAAGAATATATTTGTATATTCAGAAAAAACAGGTAATAGGTTGAGCTTAGAAATCTCTTGTGAAATCCATGAAAGAATATAAATAGAAATAGTCATTGCATGACCTACTCACTACTAGGAAAACTGCATAATGTCCTGCTTTCACTGTGTTCAGGCAAAGTAAAAGCATCTTCTTCCTAGCAAAGATAACATCTCCCAGAAGAGTATGACTCAAAAATGTGCTGAAATCACTTTCTCTGTTTTAATTTGAACCAAAACATAAACAGAACTTGAATTTAGAGGCTTTCAATCCTTCAGAGGTTGGAAGGAAAAGGAAACAGTTACGATGCAGCTCCTAGAGCCAATTTTAAATCTAAAGCAACCTCTTAGCTAGCTCACATCACACCGAATGCTGGAGGTTGAGGAGTAAAAATGCAGGGCAAGAACGATTCCCTATGGATGCACAAAAATTTATATGCTGGCAACAGACAGGTTAGGACTTTATAATCAAAAGTAAATCCATTTCTACTTCATATACAAGAGAATAGAATTGTAGTGGTCTAGACTGAAAAGAATTGGCACCATTTCATGATGCAGACACAATTACAAGACAGTTCACAACTGTTTATCCACTGACTGCATCACGCCAGCTACAGCAACTTGGATTTTACTGGAACGTGGAATACAACCCATTGCTTTTCTGTCTGCCAACAATCACTTCAACAGCTACACAAAAAACACTGCGTTTACCTGAGAACACAGGGGTAAGAAGTTCTGACGTGGGCCTTCCAAAAGGAAAATTCACCAGCCACAATTAATTTCTATGGCCACTTTACCTTACATTACATTGAAGTAATCGTGATCTCAACTGGGACCTATTTCAAGCAACCATACCAAGGCAGTGGTACTTGTCAGCAAAGCTCTGGGGCTGCAGAAACAAAATTGCTCCCCCCATTTTTTGGGGGGTTTTTCTACTTTTCTTTCGGAAACAAATTGCTGTTAGAGAGAATTTTCTAATCACTTTTAAATCAGACTGCAAAAAGCAAGGGAATGTGCAACGAGGAATGATCACTGCAGATGCATCCAAGAGGAAGTTCAGCATTAACTCTGGAAGAGGAAAGATTTTAGGAACATGGGAAAGGTTTAGGAAAGTGCAGAATCAGAAGACCTTAACAAGGAGTTTTATGCACTTTATCTAGGAAGCACAAACAGAACTTTTTGTTTAGAGGTGAACAGGGCAAGCACAGGCAATTTTTGTATTTTGTACACAAAACCTCTAATCCATTCTACCACGTCACATATAAAATAAACCCACAACAGAAAGCCTTTCCTGATTGGTTAATTATGCATAAACTACAGGACATAAGAACTTAATGCCTGTGACTGCTGAAGGGCTCAGCTTGCTGCTGAAAGCTAAAGAAATATGAAAGAAGTCTCTGCTATGCCTGAAGTAACAAGTGAACAAATGAACCGGTCTGTTCAAAACGCCGCACGTGTCTCATCCCCACAACCACAACAAAGCAAAATGTATGCGGTCAAAAGGGCAAAGTATACCTACAACTGCCTTGAAGGCACTTTAGAGAGTAGGACTGCAATACATAAAGTAGGAGAACTGAACTGCGCTTCCACCTGCATTGCTCCAGTTATCGGACATGAGGTTAGAAAGGACGCAGTGAAGCTCCTGGACCCACAAAGCTATCAATTACATTCAGTGTTTGTGGGAACATAATAAATGCAGCAGAAGTGTCTCAGATTGGCATGAGGTATGTACTTAGATCTTTTGCTCTACTAAAATTGACTACTTATGAAGAAATCCAAATTACACTGACACCTATCTGGTTTTGTAATTCCCATTCCCTGAGAAACTTGCAAATTCAGTATCAACTCCAGACATCCATCCAGTATTTGTATTTTTAACAACAAAGAAGCAAATAGTTAAAAATACTCAGAATATTGGTACGAAAAAAAAAATCCTGGGATTTCATAAAGACAATTCCCTGTGAACCAGCATTTGTTACAACATACCATGTGAACTTTCAGCTTTCTAGTTCCCTTCAACATGCTGTACCAAATCTAAGTGTATCACCGTGGTGTTAAACCTCATAGCAATGCTTTAAATTTAACAAAAGTTATAGAAGTCAGTCAAATAACCTTTAAAAACAGTCCTCTCTGACTTCCTAATCAAATTCTGTGGTGGTGGTCCATACTTTCACTTATGTTTTTACTAGAGAAAACAAGTCCAGAGGAAAGCAGCTACACAGCGCAATTCCTTTTCACTGAACCTGAGTTTTCTAACTGAACTACACAGATCAGCAATCACCATCACATCCAGTCTTAATACATGCACGTCAAAACTAATTTAACATGCAAACTGGCATGGTTATTAACAAGCACATTTGAGAGTAACAGCAGTAAAGCATTTATCTGTTCCTGATATACAACATCACTACATTTTGGGTTTGGAAACAATCAGGTGACGTGCTAGCTGTACTTAAAAAAAATCAACAGAGATTTTGTACTTACAGTAAATATTCGTCTGCCAGTTCGATCAAAAGTTACACAGTATACAGAAGATAAGTGTCCTAAAATTCGTTTGTGCATCTTCATATGTTGATAGACTGCAGTTGGAACAAGGCGTTCAAGTCTGTATTTTCCATTTAGTTTTCTTGAAAACAGGGTATCCACTACCAAATGGGGAAAGAGGAAAAAAAAAGAAGAGACAGCATTTACATAAGGTTCATAAGCTAAAATACTTCTCCAGAAGGGAAGGTTTATTTCAACACTGGACCGCTGGCTGCATGAACAGCTTGCAACAGTAATTCTCTCATTTTGCCACAGTTAGGGAAAAATATATACAAAAGTTGCCTATGATACTAACGTGCAAAAAAGTAACAAACTGTAAGGCAGAGGATAAAGATGCAATACAACTTTCAACTTTAGGTGCCCAAATGGATGCTTCTCACTTCATAGCTAGTGTGAGAAACTCAGGAGGACCAATGCAGCTTCCATGGAGGAGTGAAGTACTTCAGATCTAACACGTGCAAGACCTTCCACATAGCTATGAATGGAAGATCAGCAAACATCTGAATCCTCTCCAAAACAACCTGATTTTTAAGGTCTACACAATCAAACATTTATCCATCACTTGCAAGACAATAAATTTATTTGATAATACTGCTACCCACTACAGCTAAACAAACAAAAATAACCAAACCAAAATTTACATACAGATTTACCAAAACCTTAACAGAAAATTCTGATTTTGACTGACAGAACCTTGTTCAAAGGGTTTGGGATACTTTTTCAAATTTAAGAGCTAAGAAGCCCCAGGAGCAGGAACTCACTTTGTTTTAACAAAATGGAACTCTGCAACTAAGAACTGCAGTAAAGAAAATGAAGCTCAGCGTTACTGATTTTAAACTGCTACTCATGCAATGATAAAACAACAGTGTAATGCTTATATGCATGGATACAGACATCAGTCAAACAGTTCCCCATATCATTAGACTGAAGAAAAGCAACAGCGATACGTTTTATATTCCACAGAATGATGATAAAGCAGGTAACACATTCAGGTCTCCAGCTTCTGAATACATAAAAAGTAAAAAATAAATGCCGAACAGTGTCCACAGCACTACACACACTAGAAAAAGTCTGACAGTGCCAAGAGAGGTAGGTTCTACTTCCATTACTACTCTGGTTACTACTACTACTTGGTCTACTACGTGACCTGTAGTAATGAAGTGAGCAGGAGCAGGGCAGGGGTCTGGGTGCTGAACCATATTCACTCCCCAGCATCAGCTGAGAAATGGCAACAGACCTCTGGTATTGCTTGGGTTTGGCCACCGGTTCATGAGTCAGCACAGGTCAAGCTATATGAAACATGCACACTGGATTGTAGCTACTCTATAAGGAGCAAAGCACTCGGTGGTATGGACACCTGCCAAGCCCGCTGGCCTCAGGCCGTAAGAACAGCCCTGGAATATTTTAATAACTGCCTGGCCAGCCCAAGGATTCAAGGAAGTTTTCCTACTTCAAGATGCTCTGGGAAGGAGCAGGAACATCAGCTGTGGCCTGAACTGCTCTTTGTCAATGGCCACCACTGCCTCAAGGCTCTGCTGTGTCCTCTTCACCCTCCCCTTATACAAGAAAAAGATGCAGCTACATTTGCTTTCTGACAAAGCTTTTCCTTGCCAACAGTCTACTTTCTAACAGCAGGAAACCAGGATTAGTTCAGATACAAGATAAATCTAGTTCGGGTTTCTGACAAATCATCCTACAGTTTAAAAAAAACACAAAAAACCCCAACAAAAAAAACACCAATAAAAACCCCCACATACCTAAAAAAACCACAACCAGCCAAACAAAAAAACCCCAAACACACACAGAGTAAGGAAGGGCTCACTTGACCTAGTCAGAAGTCACCTTTTGTTTGCTCTTAATGTAAGATGGAGATGGTCGTTGGAAATCAGCTTCTAGCAATGCCTTCAAATGCAACCAGAGCTCTCAAAAAGCAAAAAAAGCTTAACTAAAACCGTCATTTGCAGAGATGTTCTGTCAATAAAGCAAAACTGCTAGCAGATTGTTTGGGATAAAACAAATGACTCCACATAAGCATGTGATTTTTAATACACATCCAAATTTATGAAAAAACTTTTCAAAGCACTCGAAATAAATTTCAAGTTTGCAACTGTTTCGGTTTTGTTTCCTTAAATCACTGAAAAAGAATAAGTTTGAGGAACCTAAGCAGTGTTTCGGATGCTATACTTGCTGTGTCAAGTGGTAAGGGGTAACTTGCTACGAGTTCATGAATCTCTGGGAAACTCAACAGGTGAAACAGCCCTTGTTCAGTAACAGATCCCCCTACTGGAGGAAACAAGAGGCAATGCTGTGATAGTGGAAACAAGAAAATTGGAATCTATCTCGCTCTTTGGCTCTGATCAAACCTTAAACCACACAAAACCCCCCAAACTGGTTGAAAATAAATAAAAGTGAATTTAAAAGTGATTTGACACGGGAGATACACAGCTTTATGAACCTGCATTCTATGAGAAGAAAATTTTTTACCCAGATCAGGTGGGAAGAAGCGGGGCAGAGAATCAATCTCCCACTAGTTTGAACAGTCTGTAAACGTGTAGTTTTTAAAGGACTTCTCAAAGTGTTGGGGGTTTTTTTAACAAAATTCTCACATCCACCACTGTTCTTCAACACGACCTTCCATTGAACTGCATTTACGTTCACTCTCATTGACTTTGCCAAGTGATCCAGCTTGATTCCTCTGACATACTCTCACCATTTATTCCAAACACTGACGACTCCAATGTGGCACCTGCACACTTTGCCAGCACAGTAGCGTTTCTTTTTTTCCTCCAGAGTACAGGTGAAAATTAAAAATAACTGTCTCTCAAAAATTAATTCCTGCAGCCGAACAATAAAATTGATTTTCCTGGTGCAAGCCTAGGTGAGAAAGGCTACCAACTGTTAATAATAATAATAATGCCTTTGTACTAATTACAGGCCTTTGATTTTATAACCACTACCATTTTATAACTGTTACCTGTATCTAGCATCAATGCTTGTCAGGCTTTATGTGGTCTCTGATCTATTCTAGTTTGATTTTAACTGCATTTGGCAAAAAGGGATTTTAGAAACCCCTGTGACATCAAGTCTAATACCTCTCCTGTTTTACTCATGTTGGCAGTCTTCTGTCTTTGCTTGACTTTTGCCTGGCCTCACACAAATGAATCTGTATGAACAAAAGTGTTAATCCCAGGAAGAGCCATGGTGACCAGTGAACCAGCTGCAGTGGGAGCCACAAACCATACATGGAGGAGGGAAGGAAAATTAAGCTTACACATAAGATCCTGCTTTAAAAATATGTAAATAAAATCTAAAAGAAACACAGCAGGTGTTACCAAGCGGCTGTTGCACAACACAGGATGACAATCCACCACTTACTTCCAAATGACATTTTCATTTCAAAATCAGGATTCTTCATATTTAGTAATGAAGCCAACTGATCAGCAGAAACCAATGCCTGAGAAACACAGGGGTTTTGCTGACATTGTAAACATATAAAAAAATACTTTGCCACAAATTTTGTCATTTAAGTTGCTATCAAATTGTTTACCAATTGGTTCCAAAAGTAATTAATTGGTTTCTAGTTTCTAGGTAGCACCTTCACACACCACGACCGGCCTCAAGGACTGGAACAGTCTCTTACCACAGAACCACAGACTGGTGGTGATGGGAAGGAACCTCTAGAGGTGACCTGGCTCAAGCCCACTGCTCGAGCAGGGTCAGCTACAGCTGTGTCCAGCCAGGTTTTGACTTCCTCCAAGGATGGAGCCTTTGCAACCTATGCCAGAGCTTTGATCACAAACAAAAGGTGTTTTCTTACGTTTAAACTGAACTTCATCTATTTGAGTTTCTGTTTTCTGCTATTTTAGTTAGAAAGCACCAATGAGAAGAGTTTGGTTCCATTTTCATCACACCCTCCTATTCAGGTAGATATACTTATTCCTAACAAACCCTCTCAGACTCTCTCTTCTCAAGGCCAAACAATCCCAGCTCTCTTGGCTTCTCCTCGTGTGAAATACCTCAATCCCTTCACCATCCTCCTTAGCTCCAGTCTGTCCATGTCTATCCTGTTTTAAGCAGCCCAGATCACATTCCAGGTGCGATCTCACCTGCACTGGGATCCCTTTTGTGTTCCTTCATGTCCCTCGCCAGATTTAACACCAGAAATAGTTTGACTTTTGTTACTGTAGAATCCCAGACTGACTGAAGTTGGAAGAGATTGGAGTTATGCTCTTAAAACAACTTGGCAAAATGGAAGCTTGTTTTTTTAAAACCTCACTTCTACTGTTACAATTCATTGCTGCCAACAACCTTAATCAGAAAACCATACATTTCAAAGAGTCAAGATCACAGAATTTGTTTGGTTTCCCTCAGAACAATTTAAAACCCAAACACAAATATAAGGCCGATAAAGGTAAAGCAGTGAAAGTTTTCAGTGGAACTTACAAAAGACCAAAGATTTTCTCCCACTGAAAAGGCACGCAACAGGTGCCAACTGGACATCTTCAAAGTTTTAGTCTCTAACTCACTCCCCACCCAACACAGAACAAGCAGCTCAGAAAAACAGCGATCAGAAAAAGGAAAATAAACTTGGGTGTCTGCAAGCTAAGGCAGTATGGTCATGCTGATTTTTCTTCCTCTTGGCTTTCTTATTTTGGTTTTATCAAAGCAACTGATTCCATCACCTTATGTACATGGTCTTATGCTGGAATGTGAAGTATGCCTTAAAGATGAGGCATAGCAAGGCCTTATCAACCAGTGATAAACCAAATTTAATTTTGTACCAAGTATAAGTTGCATTTTAAAAAAGCACACACAAAAATCATTATGGCTTATCGTTGTGTTTAACTAATGAAAGATCCATTCTGAAGAACAGAATCCGCTCTCATTTCCTTTCCATTTGCACAAAAATAGGACCAGATTCAGAACAAGCCTGGAAGGACACCTGAAGAATATATTTCACTTACAACTCTTACCCATATTGAGTCAGGTTTCATAATCTGAGAGGCCAGACATGCCTCTAATGAACACCAAGGCATTCACAGCTGTTAAAAGTAATAATGAAAAGATACTACTTTCCTACCATTTTTCTATTCAGCTTCTAAACTCTACGCAGTACTCCAAGTTTCCTGGCTTATAGATGATTGTCAACCAAGTAAAGTGGTTAAACCAGTAATCTGATCAAGCCAGAACTGGTCTCTGGGCATTTCATGAAGGTAGAAGTGCACTGACTCCTCACTGGAGCATTGCTGAAAATATAATTCTATATACATCCAAAACTTCACATAAATTAATTTGCTCAATGAAAGTACCTGCCAACCCTTACTAGTTCAGAGGCAGGTAAGATGCTTCAAAAGGCAGAGGGTAAAAGCAGATGCAAGCTATACAATCTCAAGCATTTCCAAACTGTTCCCTGACTTCAATAAAGTCCCATTTGTTTTCACTAAATATTTATTCAGTTGGTATTTTATTCAAAGTACCACAAGACTTCGACAGCTCATTTGTTCTTGCATAACAAGAAGCAATTGACTTCAGCACAATTCACTTGTAACAATGCAACTTTTACACAGATCCTTAAACACAAGGTGGTCTTTTCTTTTAGTATTTTACTACAGTTAACACCATACTGTAGTTATACAAAGTACTCTTACGGTAGCTAAGTCTAGTATTTACTGTATTTCTCAAAACGGACATCTACACCACTTTCAGAACCTCACATTCTCTTTACAGCCAAAACAGCAGCATCATTAAATAAACTGTCAGAGAAGTGCAAAATGGCTCAGAACTTTTCCCGCAGTGGACTGCTCAGCAAGACCATGAAAGACTGTTTTTGCAAGGAAGATCCATTCACTGGTCAGGAAAAGCATGCTCTGTTGTCTGGGGTAGAGTCACTCTCATTCAGACCTCCACACCCGAGCGAGCAGCTCAAAGCTCTCCAAGTGTCAGGCTTTGGTTCTGTGCCTTTTCAGCAGTTCTTGAAAATTACTGAAAAACAGTTATTTTTCCATTTCTGCATCCAAGAAGATGGGATCTTTAACAAAACAAACCAGCGTATGACATAACTCTTCGTGTTCTTAATTACGCACTTCAGTGACTATTTATAAGTTGCACAAGTGATAGCAACTGGACAAAGGTTATTTTGTATTCAAGTTTTGTTTCTCTTTATTACGGTGCACAGATACTCTGTAGTTTTCTGCACAAGTACGTCTTTGTACAGATGTATTTTAACTGCATATAAACCAGCTACCTACAAGGCAGCTGGCACAACATACACAAAAATTTAATTCTAAAGAATACCCCATCAGCATCATAATTGCATTGACTCATCAGGTTTAGAAATGAATGGGTTTTTCTGTATGCTCACTGAAATATAAATTAAGTTTTCCTGCGCAAGACAGAAAGACTTCAGTACCTTTTCTGCTCCTCAACCATTAGTTGGTTCTTCACCTGAAATACAGCCTGAAGAATAATAGGTTCCAATTTTTTTGTAGGGCAAATACATAAAGTACAGCCTTCCCAGGGGAAAACTGAGAACTTAACTTAAGGAAACAGAACAAAGTTTTCTAGATCAATATATAAAAGAAATGGCATTCCAGTTCACTATTTCATAGAGAGGATCAAACTAGAATAGGATAAATAAAAAAACAAATGCTTTTAACACACAGCTCTGAACCAGACATCCAAAAAATCCAAATACGCTTCACAGTTGAAAACATTCAGTTACCAGCACTTATCTCAATGTTTGGAAAAGGAAATTATTGGTCATGAAAAAAGTGGTATGTTGAAATAACTGTAATTTTGCAAATATTCAGTGCTCTGCAAACGGTTCAATAAAAATAACATTTATTTAGAAAGCCTTACTTGTTCTTCCCTAAAAGAGTCTAAAAGTTATTTTTCTTAACATTTAATTCCACTACCACGGCAACTCTACAACTTTCTTTGAACTCCAGCTGCCATGGACTTCATAAACTGGTGTTCTTCCTTTTTAAATCTGTGTACCATGGAGCAAGCTACAGCACAATGCAAAACAGTCCTCTTCCACCCTGACTTCTCCAACATGTTTTAAGATATATTCCCAGGTAAAGGAAAAGGCCAGGCAACCACTAGAGACATTTTAGCAATTAGAAAGCTCCAGTCATGTTGCAGAAATAGCTGCTAACCCAGCCCAAGATCTTCCAAACTTACAATCTTCCAGCCAATGCACAGTCACTCCAGAGGGGAATTACTGTTAACCCAGCACCAAGGATTTGCTCCTCCACACCTAGAGCACAACACAGAAACAACTCCCTACGTGAACACCAAAACAACAGCTCTAAACAAAACCACAGGGAGTGGATGCAGATGCTACATGTGGGTTTAAGTGAACCTCCTCTGACAAATACACAAACCTCACTGAGGAGGTTCTGAAAACTTAGCTCTAAACACAGAACAAAACCATGTTTTCTTCCTATGTTCCAAGCATCTACAGAAATACCATGGAAAGCATGCAACTCGTGCTTTAACATGGAAGAGCTATTAGGACACCAAATACTTTGCCATCTGACCATGCCAAAATTGGCTGTGCTCAACTTAAGAGCTTCTTAGCTGTAGCATGCTTCTGCTTCAGCTCTTAAGAGAGAGAGAGCGGTAATTCTCTGGGTAAAGTTTAACAGTATGCATTTTAAGGTTTGATTTTGAGCTTCTTCAGCATTAGAAGTAATATAAGTAAACAATATTAAGCTCTCTCAATTATATACCTAAGTATATATATATTATAGATACATTATATATTTTTATCTCTCTCTCAATTCCTTGAAAACTTACAGGCTACAAATAGCCTCCAAAAGGAGTTCTGAGATTGCAAAACTGTAACGGAAAGTTACCACTTTAAAAATGCCTCTGTTCTGAAAAGCACCTGACAATGTATCTGTACACTGTTACCCATTAGTTCACCAATGTATCTTCAATCTTATTTTTGCCAAGACAAAAACCTGTGTCTTTGCAGCAGCTGCACCTGATCAGGAGCCAATCGACTGGATATTCTCTGCCCGTCCTCATCCAACACTACACCTCTATCTGCAACTACCATTTTGGTATAAACCATTACTGGTTTGGTATAATTCTCACTGGTAATTTGGTCTTAATCAATCATTCTCCCTTCCCTGGACATCAGCATGGAAAGAAAAAGACAATTGATTTTGCTAATTTTCCTATCGATGACAAAATAAAAAGAATGCTCCTTAAAGAATCTCCTAAAACATCACACATCTTGATTCTTCTAGCAACTAAAAAACATCTCCTCCTGTTCAAAGGCTAAAAGCTAATGAACATGTTTTAGTGACCATACGAGAATTCAGTAACTAAAAAGGAATAATATACCGCTAACCTCCAGCTTCTCCATTTATCAACAGTACAGACAGTGCATGCTACTGAATTACTGAATGGACCACAGAGCACAGTAACTTCTACAAGAAAACCAAAACTTTCCAAAGAAAACCATTACCAGGCTACACGACTTATTCTCTTCAACAGACCAGGCTATCCTGGTTTTAAGTTGTTAAACAGTACTAATTATTTGTCTACTGACAGCTTTAGTACCCCTTTAAGAGTTTTATTTGTATATATTCACTGTTGAAATATGTTTTATTCCATTTTATACTTCAAAGTCAAAATTAGCTTCAGAGCAGACCAAGTATGTGAATTTACAATATCCCTTTTTCCCCCCACATACACACTGGTAAATACGACAACACATTCTTTAAAAATAATACTAAAGGTGAGGTATATGACAACCAGCAAGGACAAACATAAACAGAACGACTACTTAGTGCTCGTCGCCACATTAATCAGTCATCCTGGGAGTCAGCTATTGCAATGGCAGTACCGGAATAAACCTGACTTACCTATACTCGGTGGACTGCCGTAATTTACAGGGGACTCTGGAGGCCTCCCGCAGTGTAGCGCAGCAAGAGCAGATCCCTTCCACACAACGTGTTTGCAACCTGTTTTAAAAGGATTACACAAAAAAGGTAAGCAAGCATTTTTCATGAGAAAACACAGAAAAGGCATGAAATACCAAAAACCCTCAAGACACTCATAAAATTGTCATACTTTTGTTTGTTCGAAGCAAAGACTGTCTGCCAGCTCCTAATAACGTCTGCACTCCAGGGACACTTTGGGGAATTTCTTGCTCTAGAAGCGGTCCAAGTCGATGGCATATTTGAAGCAAGTGATCAGGTGCCAAGTGTCTGTAATACTTCACCTATTGCATGAAAGAGCAAACAAAACATTTGATAAAGAACATAATATTTTTGAAGAATTACTGCTTTAATCTTTTTCTCTTCCAGATTGTTACACAAATTCGTAAGAAAATTACAGTATATTAAGGATAAAAACAAATAATGACCTTTAAGTACAACAATTCATTCCAGCTGGTCCTAATTAATTCTTCTCTTCAGCACATGCCACTGTGCAGAGAACTGTTGGTATTTACTACTTTCTGACTTGAAGGCACAGTTGGTCATAGACTAATAGGCTGCTTTATAATCACAGTGAAAAATGTAAAGTACTTAATCAATATTGTATTTAAATAGCAGTCTGGTCAATTTAAGCTACTGTAAGATAAAGATGAAACAAAGATTGTAAGGACAGGAACATTTACAGAGTTCTTGGAGGACTCGCATATACCAAATAAATAACATGGATTTGTAGGAGACAGCGCAAAAACCACCTGCCTCAACTCACCTAAATTACAAAACCTTGTCTAAGTTCTACAATTGGATTTTTTTATCTTACATCTTTTCAACAAAATGTGGGCTTAAATAATACGGCTTTGAAATTGGTATATGTGGTACTCTATTAGGCTACAAACACGACCATGTTTTGTAACTGCTCAGAGTTTAACTGTACAGTACCAAAACCAGCTCCTATTACCAGCAAGAGATCTTCTCGACACTTGATTAGAATAACGTTGAACCAGCATTAATGGCTGCCCATAAAAAACCCCAGTTCATTATTCTGAGCTACTATAACTCTAGATCAGAAATATATAAAGGGGAAAAAAGCTTCTAAATGTGTATGTGACAACAGTAAAATCCTATTAACATAAGGCTTTTGGTTAAGGAATAAAATCGTAAAAATGCAGAAAGTATTGTCAGCTTAGAGTTTAACAAAGAAAATTTAAAATAATAAAATTGAGAAGGAGGATAGAAAGTCAATTTTATTCAATTCTTGTACAGGATTCTGCACGTAGTGGTTTTCTCCTTCACACAGCCTGAAAAATGTCTTCACAGTTTCAATTTGCAGAAGAAAAAAAAAAAGTACTGCAGTAAAAGCTTGTGATATTTTGTTATTCTGCAACTAGAGAAGGCCATGACTGACATTTTAGGCAGAAATGCTGCTTCTGTATTACGCCAAATTAACGGGAATATACCTGTAATGCTTCATTGAATGTCCTCCTGTCTTACACACTGTAATCGCTTTATGTGTTCTAGCAGTTTGTTACTATAAAGAGTGCTGATGTCTGAAACTGAGGATTTGGGAAAGCCTTGCTCACACCACTAACCCCCACCACCACCACCTCCCAGTGAAGGAGGAGAAGTTTCCCCTCTTGCTCCAGCCATGGTTTAACCCCGGCCGCCAGCCCAGCCCCACGCAGCAGTGCATCACTCACTGCTCCACAGTGCGACGGGGAAAAAATCAGAAGGGTGAAAGAGCAGAAACGTGTGGGTTGAAATAAAGCCAGGTTAATAGGTAAAGCAAAAACTGCATGGCAAACAAGGCAAAATTAGAAATTCATTCGCTACTTCCCATCATCAGGCAAATATTTAGCTGTTTCCAGGAAAACAGAGCGTTCCTTCTGTGAATTATATTACATTTGTAAAATGCAAGGTGTCTGAACTTGACTGCCTAAAAGTTAAACGTTTTCCAAAACTCACACAAGCTAAAAAAAAAAAGAAAAAAAAAAAGCTTGTGTTTAAAAAATATTGGAATTTTTTTATAAAGTTGCAGTTCATTGCACAGATCCATTCATTTAAAACGACTAAATTCCATGTCATCAAACAGGCACCGTTTAGAAAAGTGGCAAAAAATAAGCCACTGAATTCAGAACTTGCTATTCTGATTCATTTTTCTTATCAGTAACATGCAAATAAAGTTTGCTTTTTTCCTACTGAAAGGAGGAATCACAGTCCAAATACACATCTGAGAGCCCTAAAATATCGGAACAGTCGCAAGTAGTGACAGAGCTATGTACAGTTTCTGCCACCACCAGCCTTGATCCACTTCCTTAGCTTTTGTTCTCTTTCATTCCTACTAAAAGGAGTTTAAAACTTAGCAAATACTGCCCTTAGTCTAAATCTACCTAAAACCAGACTTCATGTCTGCAGAATCTCAACTTGTCCCTCAAAGAGTAATAATCAGTGATTTTCTTGGTTTCACCACAAATATTAGAACTACGTATGCAATACACTTGTCATTTTATCCTGCTCAAGACCCTGCAGTTTTACACATTCTCACAGTAGCACAAAATCTGAAGTAAATGAAGCAAATCAGCTTTGACACATCCCAAAACTACAGCTAGCTGACATCTTGAGTCATACTTCTCATGATTTGTCATAAGCCATGTGTTCACTTTATTTTAGCAGAAACTAGGTAGGCTCAATTCCTCACACGGTTTTTAAAGCAAATGTTTTGAAAAGGGGGATCTACTTGTATTGGTTTTGATCGTACCTATTAAACATCTCATCTTTACATATACCTTACACTTACACTATGGGTCCCTCCTCATTTATTTGTCTGAAAACTGTTATTTAGGCCAAGTTACGTGGCAGTTTGGTCATGATTCTGCACGGCATCTGTGCGAATGATCACTGTTTGCTGCTATGCAGCATTCGCAACCAGCTCATTAAAACTGATTTAACAATGTTAAGCAAGATGTACGCTTAAAAAAAAAAGTGACACTGGCCAGTTCCAGAAAATTGATAAAACTACTTCATGAACTACACACAGTCAACATTCGGCTCTCATTTTCCTATATAAAACTAAAGCAAACAAAAGAAACACTTTTAAAAATGGAAGAGTAAGTTTCGTTTCACTGTAAAATCTGCTAGGGAAAAACCCTCTTATTTCATTAAAGGGAGGGGTTTTTTTGGACTTACTACTTTCCCTTTCGCTTCTTCTATAAAGAAGGAAATGGTGGGACTTCATTTATTAAAAACAGGCTATTGAGTTGTCCTCAGGTAAAGTACTTACTTCTCCATTAAAAAAAAAAATCTTATTCTAACAATAAAATATTTCAGTTTGAAGGGACACACAAGGATCACCCAGTCCAACTGTCTGACCACTTCAGGGCTAACCAAAAGTTTAGGCATTGTCCAAACGCCTCAAAAACTGATGGGCTTGAGGCATCCACCGCCTCTCTGGGAAGCTGTTCCAGTGCCAATTTGTAAGTGTGACCATTACCACTACAGTAGAAGTCACAAAGCAAAGATGTGCAGTAGAAATTCACAGTAGTACCCATTCCTTCCTTTTGAAAAAAAAGAAAAAATAAGCCTGCAGAAAAGAGAACCACAACGTGGACAAGGTGAGGAAGTTTAGTTAATACATTAAATGACAGAGTGGCTCAAAAGCTGAACTGATTCATATTGTTCTAAGGCGTAGCCTACCAGGGGGCAATTCGAGCACGGACAAACTGTAAAAAGAAGCTAGAAGCAACATAATATCTACCCACCACCCTGTGCCCTCCTTTTAAAACAAATAACAACAGAAAATATCAACAACTCAATAGAATGATGGAAATTTGTTTTGCTATCAATCTCTGATTCCAAGAGAAGAAAGTAAAAGCGAAAGGGAAAGGAAAAATAACAGATGTCCAACTGTTTAAAATTCATGCAGCTCGAAATTAAAAGTGAAAACTGGACTCTACAAACAGGAATTTTAACATTTTATGCCAAAACTGTGATGTCAACCAGTACATAAACACCAACGTTTTTTCCTCCCTGCCAGTCCCACCAAGCTGAAATTCTAGCTGGTTTCTCCTTCCCTCCTGTTAGGCTTTCTGCAACATCTATTTCTGCTCTTTTCTTCCAACAGAAATGCACTGAAGAGATGCTTCTATAAGTATATTAATGAACTCTCTTTTTGTTCAAATAGACTTTTCACATAAGTTAGTAATATTTCTTAAACATTACTATAATAAAAAAATCAGAACTCTTAGCAAGTACAAAATTTTCAGATCTTGAGCAAAAAATAGAAAAGAAGCAGCAGCATTACCCTCAACTTCACCCTTTACCTACTACCCCCAGCTTCACTTATCCCAAACAAACAAACAGCACAGGGATACACAAAATGCAGCTACACAGCTATCCCGACTCGCATTCAAATCTTTATTACCTTTGAAATAGACCTAAGTGCTCATATTGCCATCCTGCATGACTCTGCAGAATAATTCAGCATCAGAATCGCAATGAATACATCAACAGAATCATGATTGGACCTACACTCTTTAGTTAAATTTGTAATACGTAATGCAGTTATCTGCTGCCAGTGTTTACGACATCAAGTGAAATATGACCCTATTCTGGATTCTGCTTTAAGCACTACGCATACCAAAACGTTCTTCTAAGTACTGTTGTTAGGTTTTTTCCTCACCCATGCTAACAGTTAACACACTTAACTACAAGTTTGGCTGTAAATACCTTTCAGAAAAACACGTTTCCATGCAATACCATTTAACAACAAAATCTAAGTCAGTCAGCTACCCAATATTTCAAGATGTGAGAGCTCAATCTTACTCGTACCAGCAGCGATTCCAGCTTTAACTATTCTGCTATGTAACATATTATCCAAAACAAGATCCAAATTGAGTTACAGTAATTGTTGTACTATATCAGACCATCAATCTAACTGAGAACCCCGTACCAGCCACTGCCTTATCACTTTACACTTAGGAACTGCAATAAAGTGCAATTACTTTTCCCTAAAGCATTCCTATTCTCCATTTTCTGTTATGGTTTTTGGATTTTTTTGGGGGGTGGAGGTGACAGATGACAGGGAGGGAGAATTGGAGAGTTAACTGTTTTCCCCGAAGCATGTTTATTTCTCATGTGCTTTCTAATTATGCTTCAGCTACAAGCATATGGATACTTCACCACTATTTCCAATAGAAATGCCTATTTTTTGAATGTGACATTATTTCTCTCATGAAATAGACCTCTGTGAAACCACCCATCCCAAGAACATACTAATTCTTCAATTATTTAATGCCTTTAGCAGGTGTGAGGCCAGAGCAAGTAAAAAACTCCATATAAACAGACTGCTACAAGCTTGCTACTTTCCACATGAGAAGCTACAAACAGTAGTAGCATTTTCAGCCTTATGGACTGTGACCTTCAACTGTATCCATCACTGTTAAATTACTTGTACCTATTTACCTATCTTCAACTCATTCACCATGTTTGGGTGGTTTTTTTTGGTGGGTTTTGGGGTTTTTTTAAGTAACAAATACAGCTTAGAAACTTGCTATTCCTCTTTAGCCCATCTCTCCTTAGTGTTTCTTAGTCTCAGTTTGAAAGAACTGGCACAGAACAGTTGACTTAGCCCAATCCTCCTGATTATCTGTGGAAAACAAATAACGTGGTACTTTGCACAATGAACAAGTGATCCTCCTCATCACAATACAATGCACAGAGAGGCTCTAACATCACCTAGATTCCCTGCTATGGGAATAATCTGTAGAACAGAAATGCTTGTCTTTTAGAACTAAAAAGAAATCATTTAAATTGACATATCTCCAACTAAAGCACTGATAATGAGACCAAAAACACTGCTAAGGATCACAACCATTTCACATTTCGTTTTCAAACCAGTGCCAAGTCTTTATTCCAAAAAACCACAGTATAGACTTTCCCCAAAATACTGTCAGTAACAAAAACTAGATGATGACACAGCTCTCTGATTCAATGCAAGTTTTATTTTTGCTCCCTATTTCTTTGAATACCCTTTACAGCACAAGATCTCCTGAAGAAACAAACCACTTATTATCTGGTTACTTAATAAGAAACAGAATTCTTAAACGGTAACCACAATGTTGCCTAAAAGGCTTTACTATGTTAGGTATTACAGGAACAATGAAACACAGTGTCCATGTACTTAGCGCCCCAGTCCCACAGATACTCTTTGTAACCTCACATACCTTTTTGTACAACCAAAGAGAAAGAACAGTGGGACAGCCTGAAAAGAGAGTTTTGTCATTTTCACTTTAAATCACATCCAATAATTGTGAGCAGAGGAAGAGGAAGGGACAAATGTTACCAAAACAGGAATAAGGAGTTCCTGAGAACAGCAAGGCACACCATATACTAAACTTACTGCACCCTCTTCCTATTTGATGTGAGTTCCCTGCCTTCTCCTGACTCAACCATCACCAACACGATTCAAACTCTAATTCAACAGAGAAAATGACATTTGCGTGAATACTGCGGATAAGAAAAAGAAAGCTAACACACTGGTTCTGATCATACACACTATGCTGCTGGTACCCCAGACAACCTTCAAAAACCAAACCAAAACACACCAGCCCCTCAAACCACCAACACCCCAACCGCTCTCTACAGTAGCTGTAAATTGTTACAGTGAATCTTAGCAGTTGGCTTCACCCAGCTGAAGTGCACTTTGCTCCCGAAAGGAGCAACCCCAACACATCCCCAAGCCTCCACGCGCACTCCTTCGTGGTGGTGGTGGGACCCACATTACTGCACACAAAAGGAAAGCTGAACCACTTGAAAATTATTTCTATACGATTTGTCTCTCAGGCAGTTCACCTCCCTTATTCGGCTGACTGCACATTTGGATGAGCACTTGTGCCTATGCAAAGGATGCAGTGGAAACGTATAGTTTTCAACATCAACAGCATATAGAGCAGCTACGCTCACAGTGAAACCGCAACATGAAAAAAACAATTACCCTGGGGTCAAATGATGCACTATTGCTTGTTCACACGTCAAGGCCCTAACAAACGTGTTTTAAAGCCTAACTACACAATACTTCAACATTACCTTGCACCGCGATCTATAAACAATTCACAAGGCTAAGTTGCTCTGCTAAAGTGTGCTATTAATCCTTAAAACTCAATTTCTGGCCCAAATAATGAGAAATCCTCAGTCTTTCAGAAAGAAGAGAACAGCTGGCTTACAATTAATAAGTTTTCCCAACTAATGCAAGAGAACACAAAACATCCTGAGATCTGTTACTGAAGAGACCCATCACCCTTGGTACACCTAGGTTGAAGGCAGACTGCCAGGGACTCCATCCTCAGAAAGTCTTGGTTACAGCACAAATAGAAATCTTAATATTGATGATATAAGAAGGAGATTGAAACTCTGAAAAAGAAGACTACACTCTCAAAGCAAGGTTCAAGTGGCTTATAGCACAAACGATAACTGTAGAAAAACATAATAAAAAATATCTGAATTCAAGAAAAATCACTTAAGAACATAACACAGTATAGTGGCATTTTGGAACTCAAGTATTTTCCCGCAGCATTACAAGCCTGCACAGCATGGTCTCAGCTTATAAGAAAATGAAACGTTTACTTTCACGGACCAAACAGAAAAATGGAAGTAATTTACAAGATGAAAACTGCCTTGGATTTAACACTATTTGCACAAATTAAGTTACAGAAATCAAATAGCGAAGGCTGTGAATTTCAGCCTAATAACAGAACATTAACTCTAGTAAGAATTCCTAAATAAACGTTTTCAAAATTAGGAACAAACCAGGAATATCATAATCTCTTGAAAAGTTACCTACCTAAACAGACCTATAATAAAAGGCATGATTTTGCAAACAACAAAGCAGACACCTGGACTTAAATTCCATGCTGTGTTACACAGAGCCTTTATTCCCTCCTTGAGTAAAAGTCACAGATCCAGTACTACATTTACTGGTATTTTTATTCCTTAGCTTTTCTCCCTTCAGCTTGTTCCACAAAGTTTAGTGAAAGCTCAAGGTATTCGAGACTGAGAAGCGGTACCACCACATGACAAAACACGTCGTCTTCAGAAAAGAAGAGTCAGCATCTTACAGCCAGTTTTTTTAAATGGGAAAAAAAAGGAAGAAACAGAAGGTTAGCTCATAATCAGCCTCTAACTGAAAAGCTAAAGATTCTTTGCTTTGAGATAAAGAAGCTTTTGTTTCATGAAACAGGACACTGTGAAAAACACTTTGGTATGAACTGTAACTGTCACCCTGCAAAGCACCCCTGGGCCAGTTTTCACAAGCCGAAAATGTCAACTAATACAAAGTTTCCACAGCTTTGACAACTGAAGCAAGAACACGCAGAGAGGATGGAAAGAAGCATCAAGAACAAAGTAACCCATTTCTTTCCCCCCCAAATCAACATCTAGGCAGGGATAAGGTGGTGAAGGGCATACTAACATTCATCAGGAAGTCCAAGCAACCTTTCTTAAGAACAGAAGACTAAAAAGGAGGATCTAGTCAGCATCACATCTCCAGATCTATGCATCCAGGATGAAGTCCAAATTTTGAGGAAGTACTTCTTATGCCATTACAAACCTATTCTAACTAAATTAATATTTACCTGCATTCCAACAAACAAAAAGTGTTTCTTGGAAAGAATGAACTTACTTCTGATCAAGTCTTCTTACTTCCACCTTAAAAGTGTCTTTTTCCTCACCTCCTCTTTCTTCACATCTTTTTATATCCTGACTATATAGAAAAAAATCCAAATTCTTTCTACACTAAGACTGCACCTCCAATTCTTTATAATTTACAGGATAAAAGAAAGATTCATGGTATGTTCTACCAAGCAACTTCTGACCATTGTTTGAAATGGATGATACTGCCTTACGGTCTCACAAATAAAGAAATGCATAAGAATAGCTTATCATGCAAAGGTATTAGCACTTTGAAACTCCCAGTTGAAATTCTTCATGATTGTTGATTTCAGGAAAATTCAAAAGTACTGGTATGTATGAACATGTTTTTCACCAAGTCGATTGTTACCAATTCCCCCATCCCACGTGCATTACAATGCCCGAGCCAATCCATCTCTTGTTCCAGAGAAAACTGATGCAGAAAGTATACCCGTTCCAACTACAATAAACACTCGTGATTTACACTGTAACATTTGGAATATAATTAAATAACGCATATGCCAACAGTCTTTATCGGATGTGTTACAGATGGGAGCTGCTCTGTCTCTTTTTGTGCGAGTTCAAAAGTTCTCCACATGTCTTAAGTCTCAGAAGTGCCAGAGTTCAGAACTACTATAACCAACCAGGCAGCCTGAAGGGAAATCTCGCTTTGATGAACACTACAAGTGGGGCTCTGTCTTTCTCTGAAATCTTACTCAGAAATTCAGAGACTAAATTATACAACAGTGCACCTGTAATGAAAACAATACTAGCAACAAGTTGCTAACAGACACAATTCAGACATCTTAATTGCTGTTTTCACAACTACTGTAGTTCACAGTGTATAAGCAAAAAAAATATCCCGGCCGCTCTCTGTCAGCAATAACTGTATCACTGCAACTAATACTTTTCTTTTTTTAAATCACTGATCTACACCTGAGATGAAAAGCGCACATGGAAATTTTTTTTATAAAAAAAGGACAAAACAAAAAAAAAACCCTCTACGTAAGTCAAATTAGTGATGTGAACCTGGCCAATGCAGTCATTCCTACGGATATGTGGAACAGGAAAAACGCAAAACCATACCACGCACCTCAGCAGCATCCGCGGGCACACACCGCACCAGGACGGTCACCTCAAACCAACCCAAGCCAACATAACAGCGAGGCAAAAACCCG
>NW_010166858.1:0-4229 GCF_000695765.1 Mesitornis unicolor
GGCTGGCAGCGCCGCGGCCCGCGGAGCCCCATGCCAGGCCCTGCAGACTCCCCGCACCTGCACAGGGATTTCCGAGCGCGGGTACGACGACCACCGCCAGCGCCCTGCACCGGCACCTTTTAGAAATTGTATCTTTTTTCTTTTTTTTTCTGTTTTATTGATAAAATTTGCCTTAGCCCTTGCACACAATGATTCTAAACTACTCATAAGAACTGATTTTTCAGAGTTGTTTTTTTATTCATTTTGTGATTACATGCAAACACGGGCTTTGGCAAGAATGGAATCGTTGGTATGCTCAAAGCTCATTGTTTTTATCTTTACTCATTCACAAAATTCAACTGAGATACTACCATTCTTCTTGCAAAAGCATGTCATTACTTATTTGGTGGTTGTAGAATTTAGTTCAACCATTACTCTGAAAAAAAACTCATAATTTTGTGTCATTTCGTCATATTGATTACTTCATATTGTAAAGCAGTGTAAGATGCATGACTGAATCCATCATTACACTCATGCATAGCCCATCTTTGGTTAACTTAATGACAAATTTTAGGAGTTTGTTGAATGAACTGGGAACCAAACCATTATGAATTCATTGGAGTAGGTAGACTTCATCAAGTCTACTTGAAGAAGTTTTTATTATTATTAAGTTTTCAAATTTTTTGGAAGTTATTTCTTTGAGTAAGATGTTACCTCAACATAGTCTGCAATAGTTTCATACAGGTTTAGTGCCTGATTATGTCTCAGTACTCTTCCGTGTTTTGCAGTTAGGAATCTGAACACAGAGAAATGAAGGATGAAACCCACAGCACACTCTGTGTTGCAGCGGAGTTCCCAGGCCTGCACTGGGAGCTCAGCCTCTGCACTGCAAGGAAACAAAGAAAGTGATTTACAGGAACTGAGCAGGACCCATCCTGGCAGCCCAGCGGAGCGTGCCAGGAGAAGGCACCATGCCCCAGTGCTGCACAGAAAGGAGCCGACTTCTTCTGCCAAAAGCTGTCAGCTGTGAACTCTCCCCAGGAACTGGGCACCTTCACCAGGCCAGGTCTGCCTTGCCAGTGGAAATGTCACACTGATATCCTCCCTTGTTAGCGTGCTCCAGTTTCACCACTAGGCAAACACTTAGTGTGCTCCACTGGGAAGTTGAGGGCTGTTTGCAAAGTTGCAATGTCATTCAAAACATTTACTTAAAAGCATGTGTCTGTAGCATAAGCACTAGAAAACTGGGGTTTCTAAGGTGAGCCACTTTCAGCTTTTTACACTGGAGGACACTATGTGTAAATGACTACTTATAACTGAAGGGTTTTTATATCTCAGTCATCACCGAATGCCCTAAGTACTATGATGGTAATGAAAAACTTTTTACAAGCTCTCACTGTCTTTTGTGGGTCCATTGTGTGACCTAGACACCTTCTGGATTGGCTCCTGTAGATGAGAAGAGTAGGTTGATTCCTAATCTGAGAATGTTGCTTGGAATGAAGCTCCAGTCAGCTCAGTAGACACAGAACTGGATTTTAAAAAACAGTGGCTAAACCCCTTTTTTAACAACAAAGCATTTCACTTGCAAAACATTTCTTTGAAAGAGCTTATTATTTTGAGATTCCTTCATGTGTATATAAAGGAGATTTTACTTTTAGCTAGAAATTTATATACACCACTTCACTTGGGGTTAAAGTATTCTGTGTACAATTGGAATTTATTGAGCTTTGTACATTTTTTAGAATGTTCTTCTAGGGAAATCAAGTTCTAGGCTGGGCCAAAACAGCCAGCAAAACAATGATCCATCCATCTCTAGTCACAGAGATGTGCTTGGTAACTCTGGCTGTATCCAGCATCAGAACTTTAGGAGCAAGCAGGAGGAGAAGAACAAGTAAGGACATGAATGAGGGACACTGCCAAAATGCCTATCAGAGAGCTGATTTCTGCTACACATTTGCCACCTCTCTGAAGGAAGATTGAGAATTTTATCAGCACTATTTATGTCTCTTCCTGCATCTCAGACAGACAGGGTGAACTGCACTCTGAAAGTGCCTATTGCGCTCCATAGAGAAAAAGTCAGCTTAATTAACCAGTGTGGATGCATGCTATGACAGTGTAAAGCCAGGTAACATCAATCCCACCTGCACTGTACTGGGTTCCAGATAGGGAAGACAGAATTGCTTAAAAAGTGTAAAACGAGAATTCAGGTTTTACGAAACACGTTAATACGGAATTGGAATTGTTTTCCGTAACAATACCTCCTGGTTTGGGTGGGCTGTGTGATTCCATCTGTCTGACAATCCCTAATTATAAGGCCTAATTCTTACCCAGTTGGAACACTTTTTACTCAGCACTGTGGGGGGAGTGCTGACTTCCACTTCCATTACAGTAACAATAAACTCCCAGAGCACCTGGAGAGAGGTAGACTTCATGTTCTTAGAATATCAAGGATATATCTTGGATTTGTTGAAGTCAATGAAAAACTCACACCAAGTTCTGCTGGGCTTGGATTTCTCCCTAGGTCTCAAATGAACAGGGGAATTGGCATCCTGAAGAGATTTTTGCAGACTGTGTATCAACCTGTCAAACTCTGTTTCTTGTTTAATTCTGATTTTCTACTGCAGAGATCAAGAAGTTCCAAGAAGCTTTCAGGCTTTCAGTTAGAGCGAGGCTATTGAAAAACATGACCTTTTATTCAAAAGCCACTACCTGCAGTGGCTGTTGACTGCCACTGTGAATGCTGACCTCGCAGCATAGCACTAGACATCGCTGAACAGCACAGTGTTGTGTTCTCTACAATCATGGCGAAAATAGTTACATCCCTCTTGCCCAGTAGGGGAAATCACTATGTGTCGGGGCTTACAGCACCCTCAAAGGAAAAACCTTCTAGTTACAGTAACACCTAAGACGTAGGTTATATCTGTGCACTTTTGTACATGCTAGAATTCACAGTAGTGTTACATATGTCTGCGTTCATTGTAAAACTTGGTAGTTTTGCATTTGCAGTGCACACTCAGACCCCTGTATCCAACTGAGACGCTCTTTTAAGTCATTCTCATAATTCCTAAGACCCCAGACAAGAATTTTAAAATTGCTGTGCAAATAAACCTAAATACAGAAAATTACAGCCTGTGATATCCAATTAGTGAGTTGACATTAGAAGACAAGTACCAGGGTCATTGCAAGAATCTGTAGCAGCTCAGCTAAAATAATCTGCCTGAAATGTATTTCCATAAGAATCTGCACTGAATCTATTAATTAAACTTACCAGTGCTCACGCTAGTACGGCTTTCAAGTCAGTAACAATCTACCACTAAGTATGGATCAATAGTGTGAATAAAATCAGAACCAGGGTCTTCTTTTGAGAGAATAAGGGTTTAGTGCTTAAAGAGTCCATTAAAGCAATTATGTCATAGCTGCATTAAAAGTGCAGCCTTGCTTCTGAGGCTCCTTCAGTAAATAATGGTTGTCCCTGGCTTAGCTCCTCCAACAGCGGTTTGTCTGTCGGAAAATGCTGACCTTCTTTTGGGAAAAATCCCAAAATTTAATAAAATAAAATAACATGCATTTATTTAGTGCTTTCCATTTTTGTACTGCTAATGTCTTTATCAATTTGGCAGTAGGAGAATATGTGTTATTCACATTTTAAAGCTGGGAAAATCAACACAAAATTATGATTCAGTCCACTATTCACATTTGGATCAGTTGCAGAACAGAAGTTTGGGACTTCTTGACTAATGTTTTTTGCAAGAGTTCTTGATTCTTTATGGACCTTTAAAATCTGAGCTTTAAAAACCATTTCAACAAAACCATGAAAACAGAAGGAAGTATTTAACATGTATAGAGACAGGTTCTAGACCAGCAGAGGTATCTCAGTAACCATGTAGTAAACTAGAACTGATCTGGTGTCATGGTTTAGGCCCAGTGTGCAGCTGAGCACCACGATGCCCCAAAAAGGGGGCTAGACAAAATAAGGACTGGGAGGGCTTCTCAGCACTTAAACAGTCATGGGAAAAAGATAGACTCATCATAGGGAGAAAAACAAAACAAATTGTTACCAAAAACATCAGAGTATAACAGTGAGAGATACAACCAGATCTTAAAGTCAAACACCTACCGCCCCACCTCTCCCTTCTTCCTGGACTCAGCTTTGTTCCCGGTTTCTTCACCTCCCCTCCTTTGCCCCAGAGTGTGGAGGGGATGGGAATGGGAGTTGCAGTCAGTTCATCCCATGTGGTCTCTGCCACTCT
>NW_010166858.1:4260-10308 GCF_000695765.1 Mesitornis unicolor
GCCACGCTTTCCTCTTCAGGGGGTAGGGGAGGACTCTTCTCAGCCTCCCTCTGCTTCAACATGGTGCCCTTCCCACAGGAGAAAAAGTCCTCCACAAAAAAAAAGTCCAAATATATGTCTGCCCACAGCTGCAGTTCCCTCATGCACAAACTGCTTCAGCCCAAGTCCACAAAGCTTCAATCTGTGTGTGCTCACAGTCACAGTTCCCTCACACGCGAAAAGCTCCAGCACATATTGCCCAGGGGCAGTCACCTGCTCATGTGGATCTGTGCCACGAGTGAACTCCACAGGCTACAGGTGAGTCACCCTGTGCTCTTGCCCCCGGCTGCAGGGGGAACCTTGGCTCTCCGTCCTCCTCCTCCCCCTTCTTCTTTCTTCCTTCAGCTGAACTTGGTGGTTATTAAACAGGTCCCTTCTGATGGGTCTGAAGAGTTCCAGCATGACCAAAATTGCCTTCTCTAGAATTAGTGTTTCTGCTTAAAAAAAAAAAGCTAGTGCATGGAGATTCGAGTCACATGTACTGGACTGGAAAGTGATCTTCAGGAAGCTATTTCTCTGCCTTTGGCTTCTTCAAGAAACTCTCTGAGACAGGGACAGCTAATATGTTCCACCAGCTTACTACTACAGTTGCTTTCAACACCTTGCTCTTCTGATACCACTGGCTAGCATGTCCCCTGCCTGCCACTTCTCAACAAGAAGATTTGGTCTTTCTCCAGGTTCCGTGTGATTCCCTGTTTGCTCATCTTAATACAGCAGAGCGATTACTTGAACCTTGTTTAGATTTGTTTAGATTTGTTGGGTCTAGCCTCTGTTTCTTCGCATGTCTACACAGACTGCTTCTCATAATTTATCTTTTCTGTATCACTTTTCTGTATCTCTTCTTTCTCTGCCCATGCTGTCTTTGCAGGTTTTGGTAGTACTTCCTTCTCATGGAAACTCTTTTGTCTCAAGCCTGGTGTCCCCAGCCTACCACAGCTGAAGTTTCATCTGAGACCACACAGATACACATGGACACACACACATGTGCCCTCTCAAGGAGCAGGCTTGGCTTTCTGAGGCTTTCCAATTAATGGCTCCTCCATAATTCCCTAAAGTCTCTTGGTATTTTTCCCTGGTGAGATGTTAGTTCTGGCATTGTTTTGTTTCTTCCTTGCTCAGCCTTACATCCTTAAAAGCCTTACTTTTATGTATCAGTGTGGTACTTCCAAGCTGAGGTAGATACCAACATAAATTAATAAATAAATCCTACTTTTTTTTTTTTAAACCAGATTTTCAATCTGGTATGTGTAAAAACATTATAGGAAAAATTATAGACTCACCACATAAGCACATGTGTACACATTTATACATGTGTATACATTTATATGCACATACACACACATATACAAACACATGCATGAATGGATACTCATGGTCTATGTCTTCATCTTCTTCAAGAAAACATTTAAAATACATCCAGCACACATATTTGGAGAATAAAAAATGTACTGAAAACTAGTGTGCCACATAAATTGGTCAGTAATAGTGAAAGGATTAAAAGCTTCATATTGTGTTTATGAAATCAAATATTTTTATCTCTGTTCTGTGCATCCCATATCATAAGATAATGAATAGTTCCATAGCAACAAAAGTCTACCACTAAGCCATAATCTTGATTTCAATTTTTTAACAGAAAGAACACAAAAAACAGAAATACCAGCCATAAATTTGAGATAATAGCAATGATTTAAATATGCTGCTTCAGAGTATCTCTTTAATCAGAAAATTAAAATATTTATCATTTTATCATTGAAAAGCAGGACATTAGAATGAATCAAATAAGACTGCCTTTAGGTTCACAAATTAAACATCGTTTACACAGTTATAAAGTCTTTGAGCCACCTCATCAATTTTCAGTGGTTGGGTTATTCCTTTAATATTGAAGTAGAATTCAAATTACTAATAGCTTTGACATTATGCATCAAAATATAAGAAAGGGTTCAGCTATTAGGGAGGTCAAGATGGAGAACAGCAGCATGGATTAACTGACTTAAAGTCAAATGGTTTTGCTATTAAAAGAGACACTAAAAAATTATCAAAATCAAGGCACCAGAACAACACCATTTGTTAGTGGCCAATAACAAGCTAAGAAAAATTATCATGTTATTCAAAGTGATTATAGAACCATTTTCTCTCTCTCTCAAATACTAGAAACCAAACCATGTTTCCAAAGAATTAACCAATAAACTCCACATTTCTTTTAACAAGACTACACCGTTATTCTGATGTGAGAACTTACAGTTTACATATTAGTTTCCATATGCATAAAAAACAACTGCGTGCTTTCCTCACAGCAACATCCCTGCAGACTTCAACAGATAAGACATTGAAAGCAAAGATATATAATAAATACACTTAAATATAATTCATATGAGATCCTTGAAGCATTTGCCATGCCCTATCTGCTTTTTTTCCTAAATCACCTGTATATGTATTATAGTTAGTCTCTCCTCTATATACAACACTCAAAAATTCTTAAGTAAATTAGTATTTCCAGTACAGTCATACTATTCCCCTGAGATCCCAGGGGCCCAATTCTCAGTCGTCTTTATATCCTTTTAACCACTTTGCTATGTAGCAGGCTTCTAAAGCCCTTCAAATGTGTATAAACAGTCCCTCCAAGAATAACCTTTGTCTAAGGAGTTTCTTTTTCTGGCACAGCACTGGGATAGAGCTCCAGAGCATCCCCCTTCCCAGAGTCCTGTGTCAGGAGACAGAACATGAGGTGGTAGGTGACACAGGAGCATCCTAGGAGCCTATTCAGCATATGGGGATCTAGAATGATGCTCTGGTTTCCATGCTGCGCGCAGAGTGCCTTATACATTTACAGCATCCTTAATGATCGCTGAGAAGAAAAATAAAAGGAGTCAACTTTTGCAATAACAAAATCATTGGTGATGACAGTTTATTCACAAGTCAGACTCTTTCACTATGTGCCTGAGGGGTTGAAAACACAGAAACATGCTGGAGTTTGTCATACCTTCCCGGCTATTTCCCAGAGTAGAGTATAATACAGTATTTTGGTCTGAATCTGACTGAATATTATAATGGTTCCAGGAGAGTCCTTTGCCAGAGAAGTCAAACCATGGAGAGATTTTTTTTTAATAAATACATACATATATGTATATATAGTGTGTGTGTGCGTGCGTGCATGTATATACAGCAAGACCATCTTCTGAATTTAATTAAAATAATACAATTTACCAAGTTTGCTTTCCTAGAAGAAAATGTGGTAGTTGATCATAGAATCATAGAATCTTTTATGCTGAAAATACCATTAAGATCAACAAGTCCAACTGTTACACATACATTATACTTTATATGTGATAACTGAGGGCAAGAGTGATCTCCCAGAATATAACAGAAACAACATACTTTGTTGTAATAACAGTTCAGGGTTTTTTTTAAGTAGTGAAAAGTATGAAGTGTTTTTCCAACATTTCACTTAACAAAAGAGTTCAAAGATTTTGAACATACAGTTCAAACTGAAAAGTCTTTGTTCAGCAAAAACGAAAGAACTTATTTTATTTTGAATTACTGTTAATACTCCAAAATAAAATTACTTCATAAATAAATGGTTTTTTAAAATAATAAATATCCAAATGTTCAATTTTAAAACATTTGGGATAGACATGGAAAAACTCAGTAAAAATAACACAACATCCTGAGTTATTTAGGTTAATCCAGATGTCTTGATACAGAAAAAGAAGCCTCCAAAGAGCAGGAAATGTATTTTTTACATGGCACAGGTGTCTGAAACCCATGACTATTCTTCCTGTTGAGCTGAAGTTTATCCTGTGCAATTCCTCCCTAACATAAAGGCGAGGGATTTGACTGACATTCAGTGAAGCAGCAGCTCGGACAGTGTCCAGCATTACCCATCTCCAAAGGATGTTACACCCTGCCAGCTCCAGTGGGAAAGCAGGGCACCTCCAGAGCAGAAATGAAACACGAAGAGGCTTCTTGGGACACTGCAAGGGGACTTGCCAGAACGAGTTTCCCTCCGGTCAGGTGATCCTGTGTTTAAAAAAGTGTGTGCTGTGAGAAATTTAAAAATGCATAGGAGTGTGACTTTTAATCCCTGCACATTGGAAGGAATTCAAGGCGCACCATTAACCACTGGCTGGCCCTGTGGATGAGCTCCCTCGGAGGGACTGCTGTGCTCTGGAATGGGGAGCTGGCAATAGGCACTAGTACCGCCAAGAGCACGCTGCCACATTGGCTGCAGGGAAATCACAGAACCAGAGAGGAATAGTCTTCAATGGCAGCCATGAATGTGATTTGTCAAAAAAACCAATAGATTTTTGTTGTGTGTAAGAGAGGAGTGTGTTAGCTCCTAAAACGTGAACAGGTGGGATTTCTTGCCAATTTTAGACCAGGGCATAACAGAGAAAACATTTCCACTGCAACAGATTAAAGTGCTGGCATATCTAATGAAATCCATGCACTGTCACTCTGCTAGATTTTCTCAGCAATACAGAATATTTCCACTTGATGGCACCAAATTTTATTTTTTTTAAAACCTTAAAACAATTCTCTCACAAAAGAGAAGCTGAATTTCAAGGAGAAAATCAAGAAGAAAACCCTGCTTTTTTTCTGAGCACATTTATTTTCTTAAAAATCTGGAGTTGTTTCTAAGGAATGCAGTGAATTTGTTACAGTGGCTTTGTCTCTTCTATTTGACCGTGACTATGTAGTCATTCAAACTGCCTATTTTTTTTCCACTGCTTAAAGATTATCACCTTTCAGTGAAGTAAAGGTTATATTATCATTTAGTTATAAGAGTTAGCTCCTGAATGTGGACGAATCACGCATTTTAAGACAATTTTTGGTTCTTGAAACGCATAATGCATTAGAGTGTTTTAAAAATGAAAGGCACCCACAAAATAACAAGCAATTTTTCAAGGGCTGAGTATCAATTTAGATTACCCTAAATTAACTATTGCTTATTAGTAGTAATTACTGACTAGTAATTCTCCAATAGCCTTAACTATTTTAAAAACAGCTTTTAAATCTTACTTGTATGTTTTGGACACTGCAAGTGTAAACAAGCAAGGCTGTAGTTCAAATAGTTGCCCAGTTCTTGGAGAAGATTTCACAAGCTTTAGACAATGGTCAGCACCATGTACAATGTACCAGATAATAATAGACTATGTCCTGGATAATATTAGATTACAGTAAATATCCATTTATTGTTTCTCATCTCCTCTTTCAGCAATAAGTCGAGTAAGGCAGGGCCAAGTCCTGTGTCTGTGCAGTACCTGCATGGGGAAGGGAGGATGACCTGGTTCATGACTAAGCCTCCCAAATGCTACAGTGACACAAATGTTGTACAAAACCATCTGTTGAGGTTCTTCATCTGCAAACTAGCATTTTAGCTATGTATAATGAGATCTGACATGTTTCTGTTTGCAGAACAGAAAATGCAGAGCAGCATTGAGGTTTGGAAGAATGAGGGAGGTAGTCCTGAGCAGGAAGAGGATTGGGAAGCAGAGACAGACCAGTCCTGTGTATGTCCTCATCTGAAATTAGGATACCAGTTAAGGGTTTTCAGAGCAAAAGATAACATCAGAAATCTTCTGTCACAGACAGTATTTTTGTCTGGGCCTTGTAGGAGCAGGCTCTGCAATGCATATTCTGTACAGATACTGTGCATACATGCAGCAGACAAGCACTTGCAATCTGCTATATTTATTGCGCAGGTGCAAATTGACTGCTTAGTAGATGTAAAGCAAGGCTGACACTTCCCAGATACGTCACATTTACTGTGTGTCCATGACAGAGACTCTCTGTGCATGCATATGCACCATCACTTTGATGTTCAGATATGCAGCATGACTAGAGCTACTGTCATCACCATGACCAGGCTGCTAGATGTCCAAAAGTCTCACCCAACATAAGAAAAGAGTACTTCATTGAAAAAGCATAGGCAAAGGTTACTTTCCTTCACAAAATATCCTCTCCTGCCACCTGCTATCTTTTCACAGAACCACAGAATATTAGGAGTTG
>NW_010166859.1:0-2271 GCF_000695765.1 Mesitornis unicolor
TTTTCAGTCTGGTAACTCTTAAACCATAACAGCAACATGCGTTGAAACATAAACCTTTTTAGTTTCATTTTTCTCAACATGAGATAGATGCCAGTGTCTGATGTCAACAAAGGAAGTGTGCCCCATAGCCAGACCCAGGTGAGCAGGTCCCTATGAGCGAACACAATCCTTCACGTATAGTGCAGAACCATAAATTCTCTGTAGGATGTTCCTGATGAGCAGTGGTTGGCACATGAGGTCATGTAGCAAGAGATAGGTCCTGTGTACCACGAAACAACACAAATTCACAAGAAATATGAAGGATTACCACTTGGGAAGTAAAAGCAAGTCTGTTGAGAAATGTCCAGTGAGTGATAACTGCATGGGTGCCAGCAGGCTGTTAGTACACCTTAAAAAGCTGGAGACAGCTACAAAGCTCTCACTGGTTGGCGAGTCTGAAATTCTCAGTTTGGAGTGGCCACCTGCAAAGTTTGGTTTGGACAAAATTCTAACCTCTGTTCATTTCATCTTTCACTATGTAGCTCAATACTAGCTTCAATATCTTTCAGGGAATGTTTCTTTTGTTTTCATAGTCATGACTTAAAAAAACCCCAAAACTTACATGATAAATTTCAGTACTGAACAATGAATTCCTGTGTAGTGAGATTCATCCTAGGGAATGAAGTCTCACTGGAGACTCCCCACCAGCTCTTTGTACAGTCACATCATTTCTATTGTACATATATATAATCCATTATTTAGGTTTTGATTAAAAGTTGTAAAAAAACCTGTTGGGTTTCTATGAAGGGTAATAACTTTTCCTAACCTTTGTCTCATTTCTTCTCTTGTGCAAAAACGTTTTGTGAGCTAAGAGCTGGCAACAAGATCTTAGTCATCTCTTGTCAGCAGTTGTATTTTAAATGTTTTTTTCGCACTTGAAGTACCTGGTTAGAAACCAATTTCTTATAAATTTTAAATACAAAAAATAATTCCTTAAAGCTAAGAAAATTTAAAGAGCAATTTGCCAAAATGTCCATCAATTTATTTATAGTTATTGATAGCATGTATGTGTCAGAAAGCCTGTTGCTTGCAGAGAAGAGCAAGTAAATACATTATGGTTATCTTTTTCTGACAATATTTTGTTTCACTTTAAGCTACATATGAAATCAGTTTTCATTTCTTTTTGGATAAATGATCTCATCTATGTTGACCACAAGAGCTGAACACCTAAAATATCTGTACAATATAACAGGTTTAAGACTGCAGCTGCTGGACAACTTCATATTGTTTCATGCTAAGTGAGATCGCAGTCATCACAATAATGCAAAAGCTTTGACAGACTGCCGTTATTATGCAGGGAGTTTCAAGATGCTGTTAAGTTAAGCTACCTGCTTAATACTATGGACAGTTGATTCTGTAATGCTATAGAAAATAGAAACCTAGATGTGTGTTATGGTTTAAGGGTTACCAGCCTAAAAGGGAAGGACAGGTGGTGTCTGTAGGCCCCTGAAAGGCCAGAGATCAGTACTGTTCCCTCCCCTTTCTGGCCACAGTCTATAATAAACCGAGGTTTTCACAGGCTTTTTTCCTGGCTTTTCCTAGGCTGCTTCCACATCCCTCTAGAGGTGGTTAACAAGATAGCAGCCATGTCCCCACCTACTAATAAGAAAGAAACACAAGCCTTCTTGGGTGTGGTGGTGTTTTGGAGGATGCATGTTCCCGGGTACAGTCAGATTGTGAGACCCTTCCATAAAGTGACCCACAAGAAAAATTATTTTAAATGGGGCCCTGAACAACAACAGGTCTTCGAGCAAATAAAACGAGAGATAGTCCATGCAGTAGCCCTGGGACCTGTCCGAACAGGACGAGAGATCAAGAATGTGCTCTATACTGCAGCAGAGGATTGTGGTCCTACTTGGAGCCTCTGGCAAAAAGCACCGGGAGAGACTCGAGGCCACCCCTTAGGATTCTGAAGTCAGGGATATAAGGGCTCTGAGACCAACTATACTCCAACTGAAAAGGAAATACTGGCTGCCTATGAGGGAGTTCGAGCTGCTTCAGAAGTGATTGGCACTGAGGCACAGCTCCTCCTGACACCCCGACTGCCAGTCCTGGGTTGGATGTTTAAAGGAAGAGTTGCATTTACACACCATGCCACCAATGCCACCTGGAGTAAATGGGCTGCCCTAATAACCCAGTGAGCTCGAATAGGGAGCCCCAATCGGCCAGGCATATTGGAAGTGATCACAAATTGGAATTTTGTAGAGATTTTGGAATGCCACCAGATGAGTT
>NW_010166860.1:0-38774 GCF_000695765.1 Mesitornis unicolor
TGACTGGTCACAACTGGGTTTAGCTCCATTTGCCATCCTACTCTTCAGACGTCCCCTGTGCGATTACAGAGTTCAAGTGAAGGAAATGAAGAAGAAACCATTCTATTTAACTGCAACTTTTTGAAGAGTCCCATGGCTCAGTCCCTGCTCTGTCATCCCAAATTCAGGAGCAAAGAGTAGAGAAGGCACTAGTGTCACACAACCTAAGATTTGAAACAAATGTATTGTTTTGAGTGTAATAATTGGATCTTTTAGATCAATGTGGAGCTCAGAGGGTATTCTTCTAATGTATATTGCAGAATTCTCAGTATATGCATTTTAAGCATATTTTTAGTGGTATCTTTTTGGAGAGCCACAATAATATAGGAGGAAATCAGTTATTTGCTCAAGGCATTTTACTGCTGAAGACATCATAGCACCATTGTACAGTTCTTACTATGCTGTATGCTTTCCCCTGAGTGTGCAGTGTATGCACAGGTGACTACAGCTAAAAGTCTGTGAATTGTTACTTGGTACATTTAAAATATCCACAAATTTTTGTTTTTAGACTGAAGGTTTAAGATGTAGTTTTCTCATTAAAGAAAAATATACTGTTTTAAGCTTAGAGCTTCCCAAAATTGTATTTGTTTTAGCATTTATTAAAAAAGGTTTTAAGACACAATACCAGCCCATTTAATGTTTTCTGCTTCTTGAAGCACAGACCACAGGGATCCATTACACTAAGGCTTATTAATGCCACTCTGCAGGAGTTTTGAAGGGGCTCCTGAGTTGGTGCACAGCTGCCTTCATGATGGCCTGTTCCGGATTTCCAGAAGCATTGATGGCTGAAAACAGAGAGGAACTACAGGCCTGTGTTCCCTGTGTCTTTGCTTGGAAATTTTGTTCAGGAAAAATATGAAATGTCTATGTTAGATGTCCAGATACACAGAGATCTCCACTGCATGATCCCACTCCACTCTGGTGACTCTTGACACATTTCAGAGACAGCAAAGTCACAGCGCTACACTACAAAATGTGCAAGCATGTTTTGCACAGTAGACTGCCTACTCTAGGGAGAAAGCAGGTGGGAAGTACAGCTTATGTCCTTTGTGCACTAGGTTTATTTCTCTTTTCAGTTTTGCACTTCACTAGAAGCAGAAACCGTACAACAACCTTGAAGCTGCCATAAGTGACTGGAGAGGCCACACTGGCCTCGTGAATATGGCAGTGGCAGGTGACTTAAATCTGCTGAGTTTATTAGCAGGCTTTGGATATTCTCTTCATGAAGTGCTATGTGTGCTTTATAATAATAGTAATAAATATGTATTTTTCTTCATCGTTCAGTGGTGATGTTTTGTTTCCTTTGTCCCCTTGAAATCTCATCAGGTCTGAGGTGCTTCTTGTTCAGAATGTGTTGTTCTAGCTCCATGGGAGGAGGTCAAAACCTAAGATCTAAACATAGTTTTAAACAATCAAAAGCTCCAGGTAGCTTAGGACATTCCTATATAAGAATCATGTCTTTCCTCCTAACATGTTCTGTAGGTGTGGTGGAGGAGGGGGTGTTAAAGGCAAAGATTTGCTAGTGCTTGAGAAGCTGGATGTGTTTACTTTGAATAAGTACTGTAAATCATCTGTCTGGGGAAAGGGTTTGTGTGGGAAGTGAAGAGGGTTGGGTTGTTTTTTTACTTTCAAAAATTGGGTGGCAATTATTTCATTATGGGATTTCAGTAGGAAAATAACAATTTTGTGGAATGGCTTGTTTTTCTCTGGAGCAAAGTTGTTGTCTGTTGCTATTTTTCTCTTAATTAGGGAGGCATTTTTAACTATCTGTCAAGGTCCCATAGAACCTGGGATAGCTGGTCTTCTGTGCATATGATGAAATCGAAACAAGCGAGTAGTGGGTGAGTCTGTCACAACTGACAGGAAGTAGAATGAAGGCTAAGTATGAGAGTAATTAGCATGCTTGGACAGCAGGGAAGAAGGAACTCTCTGTCAGGTCTGATGGCTGTACCCTGCTCCTTTGCAATCCCTCGTACTGTGTCTCTGATGCCATTCAAATACGCTTGCAGTTGTACTGAATAATATCCATTAAATCCATATCTATGTAGTGAAAGTTTTTTCATGCCTTTAAGTATGGTCAAGATCCCAATTTTTAAAATTAAAATATAGTACTCACTAAGCTATTTGTGATTTGAGAAAAAGAAAGAGAAATGAAGTTTGACGTTCTTTTCCCTCTCCTCCCATACACAGAGCTCCTACTTACATGAGTAGCACTAGAAATGGGAAGCTTTACCAAAGCTCATTCACAAAATACAAAGCAACATTGCTGCAGAAGTTCCTGTTAATATCACATGGTGTCATTGCCTCTTGCAGATGGGAAGTGTTTCACAGAAGATGTCCAGAATCAGAATAGCTTTGAGGCAAATAATTGTGATTGTATGGGTGGTCCACATGCGTGTACTGGTGTGTGCATGGGGGAGAGGGCACACTGGTAGAAAACATTTAATTGCACAATAGCTGTCAGATCATCTCGAATCAACTGTGCTTGGATAACAAAATCTTAGTGTTTTCAAATTGAAATCACTTAAGTAAAATGATTTTGTGGTGTTTAAAAGACAACACAAAAAAATTCACTAAAGACCATTAAGCGGCCTCAAGCCCCACGTTTCAGTGTTCATCATTTGTACCGATTATGGTGTGACAGCTCTTGAGTTTCCAGTGATAACAGCCATCTGACTTGATCTGAGTTCAATGGATTTTCACTAAAATAGAATCATCGCCTTTGTGATGGATAGAAAAAGTAAAGCAATACATCCTGATAAATGCTCTGGCTTCTTTTCCCCTTCCCTTACTGTGACCTTGTACAATCTATAAGTGAGCAAAGCTGAGCCCTGGCCACTGCTGCAACGCATCAGGACTTTGAAATTTAAGTAGCTCTGAAACCCATCAATGGGGTGAAGGGAGAATGGCCTGAGAAAGCGATGGATCATGCTTAGAGGGCTCACAGGGAAACAGGGTAAGCTGAAGGTCAATACGCAGACATGTCCTGAAGGAACGGCTCAGACACTCATTCACATTCACATCTCAAAGCCACTGCTGCTGTAGCACTGTGAGGAGAGATCAGTAGGAGAGTAAAATAAAACAGGAATTTCAGAGCATATCATTTCTTCGCAGAAGCAAATGGCACAAGGGTACAGTATAAAATAGCTATAATGTATAGGGTTGGTGCAGTGCCCAGATCATCCCATCCGAGTAGCAAGAAGCATAATAACACCAAGGAAACACATTCTTCCCATTACATGCCAGTTGTTTTCAAAGTTTTTCAGTCCTGGTAATTGTGAAGAGCCTTTAACATTTTTAATATGCCATTGAAGGTCTGTAACACATTATTCTGCATAACATGAAAGCAAGCTAAACTAGAAGGGGTGCAATCTGAATCTATACACATGCAGAGATGTAATTAAAGGCCTTTATCCTTTGTGCTTTGTATGCATGTGTGGGCATGAATGCATACAGAACTTTTGCACAAGTTTATGTTCAGATTCTGATTTTATTGGCATTTTGTTTTGAAAAAGGTTTGGTGCCGGGTACAGACTGGTCTGGCTGTAGAGAGCTTAAAAAATAGGGGGAGACAAAGGAAGAGAAAGAAAATACTAAAATAAAACTAGTACACAAATTTGAACCCACAGTTACCATGCCTAAAGCAGAAATTGCCGAACAAGTCAAGAGGCTTATTAGCATTTTATGTAAATCAGTTATTACTGTTCTCCACTTCCTTAATTATCCATGTTATTTCAATACAACCCTTTCTTTGATGTCCCAATTCTATATTTAAATAGTGCAAGATTTCTATCATATCCTCCCGCTGAGGTTTGTTCCATGCAAAAAACATGCCAACAGCAGCTATTTTAGAGACTACTGGGAAATGTTTAATTGGTTAATCTCATTTGAGTTATGAGGGAGTATTGCCACGCACAGAAAACAGAAACATGTAAAGTACTGGCTAGGAGAAGTTTACTAAAACCTGCAAGACTTCCCCTGAAATTTAGCCCTGAAGATGTTTTGTTTCCTATGTACCCACTGGAAAATTATTCAAAGGAAAATCCCTCAAACTTCTTGAAATACGCTAAATGATTGATTCATAGTAGAAATATTTTTGAATTAAAACACAAAGTTATTTTTTTGGTTGTTCTTCCAGTGAAGAAGGGGTCTCTCTCTCTATTTGACCCAGCAGTACTGTGACAAAAGAACTGTGTATTTCAGCCAAAAAAAGCACCTACCAGACTTCAACAAGTTGTTAATCGTTACCTACTACTGCAAGGAGATGAGTGTCCCTCAGTTTTCCAGGTTGTAAACTGATCAACATCATCTCTGCAAGTATTAATTCCAACGTGGAAATGTCTGTGTCACCCATTAAGATCAACCCTCAACAAAGGGATGCATTAGAATGTTTAGCATTTCAGTACAGCTTCCAATTTCCAACTTTGGACTGGAAAGAGTTCAGAACAAAGTACCGGCAAATATTCCTTTCCCTATTTGAATCATTTGATAGTTTTTAACCTTTGTAAAAACTTCTTTGGAAAGAGCATAAGAGTTTTAGCACAAGCAATGAACTAAAAATCGTGTGTACATCATTTGGCTATAAACACAGGAAGTGGATTGCTACAGCATGGTCAAATAGAAGAGTTCATCTCGTAGATTTTAATGGAGAGAAGTAAAATTGACTTTTTTTGGTTTTATCAGTTTTAAGGGATAGCATTAGTTTCCACATTTGCTGACAATGTGTCAGATTGTATAGCGGCTGACAGAAGTACAGGTAAAGGGAATTTTTTTAGTGTGTGAAGCTTGGTAAATACGAGAGGAATTAGTTGATTAAAAGAGACATCAACTCTTGTGTTCTTCTATAAATAATATTGTTCTTTGTGTACTGATTCCCAAACTAAGGTTTGGATTGCCCAGTCGAGAGGGTTTGGTGACAAGCTTTTCCATATTCACAATTCTTGTAAACAGATGTCTGCCTTTTACAGAAATAGGTTAACTTGTTAAAAAAATCTACACTAGGACTGTGGATTGCTGAGTTTCCATCACTGGGAAGTACATTGTTCCAACTCTGAAATTATACAGTCTAAAATCATCATCATGTATTTTCATCAGGATGAAATATCGGGAGCTCTGCTTAGTGCAAGGTTTTATTAATGATGTGCTGTCAGAAGCTGGATGCTCTGCATATTTGCATATTAAACAGCTGAGTGAAGAAACATTCCTTTTATTGCTGCAGGGAATAAATCAGTTTAAAGCAAGTTCTCATCATTTATACTCCTTTCAGCTAAGTCTTCTTTTATTGAAATAAATTGTTGAAGTGCTTTGCTCATTCTTTGAATACTGATGAAATTTACCTTGATAGGGCCTCAGGAAAAATAACATTTTCTTAAAGGTGCAGTGTTGTTCTTTATCTAAATATGGTCTAACTTTTAGAAATTGTCTCTAAAAAAATATGTGCATCTCCAGCCACACAAACTCTTCGTTTAGTTACAGACTCTCTATAGGTGTTTCAAGATGTTTGTGTCATTTTCATAGTGCTGTCCACCCAGAAATATTCTGCGTAGGAACTTTACACAATGTATAGAAGTTACATTGTTTTTATGTTATATACATTTATTAGTTGCTGTTTAGTGAACGAGACCTTACTGCAGATGAACGTCACCTTCTCGTGTCTGTGTGCTGTCTGTTGGTGGCAGCCTGAGTTTAGAAGTGCGATGTCGGGAAGAACTAGAACAAAGTCAGTGACAAAGAAAAAAGTTTGTACTTTATTTCCTGTTCTTTCATCATGCTCGAAGTGAAGCTCGAAACATGTCATGGCACCCTGTTTTTCCCAAATTTATATAAATAAATCATTTTGAAACCATAGTAGGTTAAAAAAATTATAAAGAAAAGTTTTATACTGTTATTTTTCCAGGCGTGAACTAGAAGTTTTAATTTGAAGTTAAGTGAACATATTGTAGGAAGTCAGATGTAGTTTGGACATTTTATTTAATGCTACTGTATTACATTGTCTAGCACTGAAATGTGTCTTTCAATGAGCAGCAATATAGTCGAAGAAATTATCAAAGGAAAAAATCTATTGTTTGTATTCCTGTATTTTATTTTAAAAGGTTACAGCAGCAAGCCACTATATGCCTTTCTTATGTCACATAAACTATTTCAAAATGTAAATCGTTTGTGACTGGACCTTCTTGGTTTTAAGTGAAAAATGTGTATTTAATAACATGGAAATAATCTCAAAACACACTCTCGTAGATGGGCGCCAAGAGAACTGTTGCTTTTCATTTATGGTTTTTTTTGTTGGAGGTTGGGCTTTGCAGGCATATTTTCAGGTACTTAGAAAAATAGTGATGCATTGCAGCTGTAGTTTATTTTAATTGGACAGCACTAAGTGAGCTGACTTTGTGATAAACAGTGAGCCAGCGGCTAGTGGCTGCAATTCGACTTTAAAGATTATACAGAAAATAAAATCCTTCAAGCTAAGGCATAAAGAACCAAGCTGGAGTTACTTCTGGAACATATGTCTGTGTTTGTCTCACGTGTTATGAAGGATACCTGATCCTAAAGGTGTAATATCCTGTAAAGTACATTTTGCCTTACCACATAACCTGTCCAGCTATCTTGATATTTATGAGATTTGGGTTTATTTTAATTATTTAGATTGTCATTATGAATTAATAATTATAATATTTTATGTATAATGTCAGAGAATTTTAAGTACAGTGTATGATTCTGCAATTGGAAATCCTGATAATACTTCTTACCTTTCCAAAGAAATACCTACTAATGTTCTGAGGTGTTATCCCTGTAAAAGGCTGTCATACCTTTGATTTCTTTATTACTATTCAAAAATGTAAGAAAGCTTTACTTAATGTAAAGTGCTTTTTGTGAAGCTATATATGATTTTTTTTCTCTGATTGAACAGTAAGTCTGACATAAATTCACTTGCTGACATTTGGATGTTTATAAGGATGATTTGGTTTAGTGGTTAGACCTATTGTATTTCACAGGGGTGTTGTCAGGCTTGATTAATTATGCTGCAGCAATATGCAGTGCAGATTTTTGTGCCAGTATCTTCACAGCTTTTTGCAGGGAACTTACAGTACAGGACAGCTATTACCAGCCTGACTGATTTTGCCTCTGTCACCCTGTACACGTCTTAAACCAATATCTGATCCTCTCTGTTTGCAAAGTTTCTGTATCTTCTTGTAGGTGAAAGGAGGGAGACTGAACAACCACTATTGAGTCAGTCTCTGTAAAAAAACACTGCAAGAAAAATCCAATCCCTGTTTGCCTACCATCTGCTGCTCTTGCTTTTAAGGATGTTTCAGATGGAAAATACATGATGAGTGGTCATATCTTCTATTTTCTTCTTGTTGTCATAGGCATTCTAGGTGGAAACGTCATACTAGAGCATTTCGTGTAACTGTCCCTTGTGAGGTGAAGGTAACTTCCTACGGTGCGTTGTTACGTATTTGTTGTTTGTTTGTTCCTGAAGAAGTTCTAAATGACTCCTGCTCTGGGGCATTTACTACCACCACAGGGAAACTGTTCGACAGTGTAAGAGGCTTCAGTGCTTGAAATTTCTTTCTAGATCTTCAGCCTGAGGCAGGATGTAGAATACATGAAAAGAGTTGAGCTCTTTTTGGTGATGAGTCCGCACTGAAATGTGTTTGTGGTATTGAACCATGAACTATAAATCATCCCTTTGTGGATAAGTTAAATACAGCAAAAACAGTGGAACATGTATTCATAATTTTGAAAGAGTAAAGAGAGATGAAAAATAACAAGGTGCAAACTCTTAAAATTGTGTTTGACATCTTTGAAAATTGTTCTTATCTTTGTAAGAGAGGAAAAATACCTGGTTTTAGAAAGTATTGCTAGAAAGATTGTTAAAAATTACTTTGAGGATCAGATTGCTTTATAGGGAATGCCAGCGTCTTTATTTCTTCTCCTAGACACCAGGAAAGTTTCCGTAATCTTCTCTCCTTGGGGACGACTACTTCAGGAATAACAGCAATGTTTGGGATCAAGTATTCCAAATGAATTGTACATCTTAAATATTCTGGCCTTTGCTGTTTGGACCCCTTTGTTGCTTTTTTATGAGCTATCAGGTTGCTTCAAGGATTTTTGTGCACTGAGGATAGAGGGCGACTTTGTGCCAGCCGTGTACTTCCTAGCTGCAGTTTCAGGCGTGCAGCTTCACTGCAAAACAGAGGACTCAGGAATGGCAAACTAATCCATCCTGCAAAACGGTTTGGTTGTATCTGTGTGAAAATTCAGCAATTCTCTTTTTGCTGTTTTTAACCTAGTCTGATTTACCTGTCCCTCTAAATGACTTTGAGAAGAAAAAATGCTCTTAGCATTGCAGATCTGGTAACCAGAGTAAATTGCTTTGCTGCTGAGAAGTCTGTAGGGAAGGGTGTGGGAGGGGAGGAATTTTGGCTGCAAAAAATGGGATCTCTTGAGAAGCCCTCCCTATCTGACTTGTAGTTTTTAAATGGTGCATTTTGGTCAGGATTCATGCCAAGATGCCTTTACATCATAGCTTTGGTGAGTTCATACTCATTAGATTACACATGGAATGTATATCATGCCTGCAGGTATGATGAAGACAACAGCTGCATTTTTTCGTGTCTCTTTGCTCTACCATAATACTCGAAACAACTTGTAGTCTTGAAAAGCTGTGGCAAGAGAATCTTAAACAGGAAGATGCTGGAATGCTTCACCATGGATCATTTGTTCTAACCAATGCATAATATTCTTGAACTAAAAATAAGCAAGAAGTTGCCTCCAAATCTACCATCAAAACTTGATACTTTTGATGACCCCCGGGTGCCTGCAAATAGGACTCTGAGTGCCCGTGCCCACACACAGCTTGTGCTAATCCATGTTGCTGCCTGCCATATACCACAGACGTGGATGTTGCAGTGGGGTTTGGGTCTCCAAAATAGTGAACATGAGTGTTAGGAGCCTCTGCTTGCAGGACCTGGAGGACTGCTCTCTGCGTATGTTTTTGTAGATGTTCATTGTGTAGTGTTCATTGTTTTGAACAATGAAACCTAATCTCAACTGAGCTCTGGCAGTGCTAATGCAATAGAAAATAATATTCTTCCCACCACACATAACAAAACCAAAATAATACGAGAATTATCAGCTGCAGGTTTTCAATGTAGAAACATCAGTCTGACGCTGGTACACAAACTAGCTCTCTAGAAAGGCCTCTAAATCTCTATAGTACCCTTGTTAGTAGATGTCTGGGGATTTGTTGTTATTTTAAGATTTTTCCATTTCAGCACTATAAAATAGGGCCCAATTTAACTCAAGGTGAAAATAACTATTATACACATTTTATTAATATCTACTTTGTTCTTCAGTTGTTTATACTGTGTGTTAGAAGATCTCTTTTCCAAAAGGATATGTTTTACTTTGGCTTCTCTTGAAGAAGCTCAACTACATCTTGATTCTAATTGAGAAAAGAGAAGTAGTGACTGACATGAGTTACTTGTAATGTAAGTGTATGTATCTCAGTTTACCTTATGGTTCCCTGGTCGATACATCATTTACACTGGTTTTTTTATTTTCCTTGTTAGTCTTTGATTTCTTATTTAAGTTCTTAAGGCATCAATTGAAATTTCTAACCACAAAATACGTGAACAATAAGGGAAACTTCCATCAAAAACTACTTAAAGCCACAGTTCTTAATTTTTGCAGTTATTTCACTATATGGATTATTATGGTTATTATGATGCTAAGGGTTTAAGCAGAATCTCTCACACTATCAGTTTAGTTCATTTATAAAGAGTCACAGTGTTTTTCTGGTAACTTGTATGTTAGTTACCATGTTACTGACTTACATTAGTTTAATTTTGTTAGTTTAAACTTCTCATGATAGTATCCAGGGGAAATAGGGAAGGAGATAATTTCTTGGATATCTGAAGAAATTGGAGGGGTGTTGGGATGGGTAGAAAGAACAGAAAGTGGTTGTGTATGAGAGAGAGAAAAGAGCATGAGTAGCAGAGGGTGATAGCTGAGGAAACATGAAACACTGGGACAAATCTCCAGTTGGCAGAGAACGCAGTTCTCGGATGTCAAAGAGCAAAATCTGATACAGTTTTAAAGTCAAGGAAACTTTCAGAGCAGTATATAATCCTCTCTGTCACTTTTGCTGGAAAACGTCAGCATAGCTTTCTTTTTACTTCTTTCAGTATGGTTTGGAAAGACACGCGTGGGGGGAAACTGAACTATCACTAAAGCCCTCTCCAAAACCAGACCGGTCTTCATCTCCCCTGTGGAAAGACACACAGAAAAAGGAGACTCTGTTCCCTTTTTTCTTGTGTTGTAGAACAGGACTAATGCCATAAAGACAACTAAAAGGTATTTGTTAACATGAAGGTATAGCTACCGCATTCATGATACTTTCATAGAAATTGTGTTTCTGTTCAACATTTACCAGTGCTTGGCTGAGGAAATGCAAATAGTCTGAACAGCTGATACATCTGTATTTATAAAGTTTATTAGATTTTTTTAAAAAGGCAAAAAAAAGGTTCTGCATTTCATCTGGGTTTCTGTTTTGTTGCTGTGCTCAGAATTTGTAATAAAGAGATCAGATTGGAAATCTGAGCTACTGTAGCGTTCAACTTTAAATATGATAAAGGTTTTGTACAGTTGAGGTATTAAGAGAGCTAGGTGCATTTTTATGGTTTTGGGATGCTCTAATTGTAGTTGTAATTTGTTTCTACATTTTAATAGGAAGTTTGTATTTGACCTTTATGACGTTGGCTGATGGGAGGGAATCCAATAAGTGCCTTCTGGATGGGTGACTGTTGTCTGTGGATCAACACTCCTGGTTTATGTGGTCTTTGTGGGTGACAAAGGAGAGTACTCTGTATGAGAGTACTATGTCTTGATTTATCATATAGCATACTAAATATGATAATTATGACTTTCTTCCTTGTTTTTTATAAATATAGTTCTTAAGTGAGAGCGGGATTTTTGGTTTTGGTTTTGTGGTTGTTTTTTTTTTAAAAAAGCCTGCAATACAATGCCAGGTCAGCTATGGCTCAGAGCACTGGTGTGAAGAGTAGAGAGAATATCCAGCTGAACTCTTTAAAAACTGAGGTGTTAAAATGTTTCATGCAAGCGAAGTCGCATGTATGACAGGAATAAGGATCTATTTGATATTACTGTAAAATTTGTTATTGACTTCCTTCACTTGTTCACTCTTGTCTGTGTTGTATCTTGAAGAAGACTGTCCTTTTGTTCTATGTATTTGAGATTAGGTGTCCTGAGTTTTATCAGATCTTCTCATGCCCTTGTCTCCTTAAAGCATACACTACAGATCTCTTACTGCTTGCAGATATAGTAGGCACTGGATATTATCGTATTTTAGGAAATACACCTTTGAAGATACTGCTCTGATGTTAAATTAGCTGAGTTTGATTCAGCTAATTTGAGTGTGGAGATAATACAGGGGAAGTTAACCTAACAGAATTACTTGGACTTGGCTTTATCATTTACTGCAGCTTTGTTTTTGAAGTTGTGTATATCTAAGTATTAGTAAAAATGTGATGTTGTGAAAATGGTAAAAATAGCATCTTGAACAAAGATACTTTGAAATCATGACAGCTTCTTTCTTGCTGCTGCATTTCTGGACCTGCTATAAGAGCCACTGAACACTGTTTACTTGATAAAAGTTTTTGTTTGTTTCTTGTGGCAATACCAAAGTTTAAGCAGCTGGACAAAAAAGTTCGGAGCAGACCCAGGTTAAGCACACTCAATCCCCTGTCATTACCAGTTTATTTAGGTTTTCTTGTTTAATTGAAAATACACAAACCAGTGAACTTTCTGGCTTCAATCCATTTACTTAGCTCGAAAGGCTTTAAGTCTAAGCAAACATGAAACTAAACCTATATAGGAGAGTCCATCTGTCTTCAAGGTTTGTTTTGCACTGTGTTTGGTCAGAGTATCAAACTCCTCTTGGTGCCAGGGTGCAGTGCAGCCGCTCGGTAGGAGTCAGGAAGAGGCTCAGTCTTAGCCCAGAGACTCACTTCCAGTTCAGATCAGTTCCACTGAAAAATTCTGTCTGCCATTCCTTTATCCAGAAGTGTGTATGTGCATACACGCACACTCTTGCTTCTGGATATATAGACACACTTCTATATATACATAGAAATAGTGTATTTAGCATGCATATACACACATCTATATTCTATATATACTTCTATACTTCTATACATTGTATACGTACACACATATATATTTATATGTACTATGAATATACTATATATATAGTATACAGACACGTACAGTAACTAATGTGTTTGGCAGGGCTTGTCCACATGGTGACTATTTTGTTTTGTCACCTTGCTCAGACCCTGAAGTGATGCGCTCAATACCCCTCAGGTCTAGGAGGGTTAGGCAGTTACCTCTTCTGTAGCAAAGCTGTTCGCTTTACCTGTAGGCAGCAATCCGTTCTACTTTGAACAATTTTTTATTCCACATGGTTCTCGTGTCTTATTCTGTTCTTACCCAATTATTTGGTAGATTCTGTCATGGAATTATTATGTAAGTACAAATAATGGAGTTGATTTTTAGGCTCTGGATAGGGGCATAGCTACTCAATAATTGTATAGTTTCTGGTATTATAACCAATATAATATGATACAGTGTATACTTAGTTAAGCAGTATCTGATTTTCAGGCCAAGCCTTAGTGTTGAAGTTTAAAGTTGATTCTTGGACTTCGCTGGCTACCAATGCAGGACACGGAAACAAAGCCAACATTCTCTGATTGAGTCTCACTTGATAAAATATTTTAATGCTAAAAGATGTTAATTTTTTTTAGTCCTGTTTTGGAAAGGAAGAAGACTTCTGTCTTTAATTTATTGCTCTGAAGTATCCTCAAAGTGAACTCAGAGGAACAATTACTTCCTGGACCTTTCTCTTTAGAAAGCAAAAAATGCCCTAATCCTCCCTTTACCCTGTTCCCATCCCCCCCCCCTTTCCCCTACAAATTAGCAGTTAAATCACAAAGCTGATCAGTAGAACTTATTTTATTGTGCATTAGAAGGAGTAGAAGTTATTAACCGATTATACGTATATCAGTTTTTATAAATATGGAAATGTAGATGGTGGTATAACTACTGTATAGTTACTCTTTTATGAGACTGAATGGTATTTAAGCAGATCATTTTCTCACTAGACTCAGCTTTCTTCGAGTATCAGTTCATTCTTTCAGACGTAAGAACTTCAAGAAACCATAAAATCTGTGTAAATTAATAAAACTGTGAACCTGATGCAAGTATATAATGCTTCCATAAAAGTTTTATCGTAAATTGGTTAGACTATTATTGAATCCACTCGGCACAGATGCTGATGGAAGACTTCCTTTGGTTCCTAATATATTTGACAATCCAATGCGTATTTATGAGGTAAAAACTCAATAGAACTCTCATATTCTGGTTTGGGTGGTAAATATTAATTGCAGTATATTAGTGAAAACACAGGACTGTAAGTTTGGTGGGTTTTTTTGTTCTTTTCTTCAGTGAACCACTAAATCATCTTTCCTTAAATGAAATACTCTTTGAAAGGCAGACAACGGTGTGACAGCCTACCGTACAGACTGCCCGTGGTAGGAGGTCTTCACCGAGCAGGGCTTGTTTCCCCAGGAGCCACACAGTGTGCTAATAGGTTGAACAAATGCCTTTCGGATTTGGATTAAGCAGCTGAGTGCAGCAGGCATTTTAAATTACCAGAAAGTTGCAAATTTAGCTTTGAGAGACTCAGATGCAATAACAGTTAATGCTTGTAGTCTCCTTTCTGGTGATCTGATCTTCCTTTTCCCAGTAGCAGAAGCTGGGTTACTGGATACCCACATGAATATGCTGAGATTGCATTATTTTGGGAAGAAAACACTGTTTTCAACAAAGAGGTTGTAGTCTTGATTTAAATAAAAAAGAAATCTATTAAGCTTAACTGCAGTCTGTATTTCCATAATAAAAGAGAAAGCATGCAGTATTATAAAAAATATTTTAAAGCCTTAGATATGTGTGCTCCAGTCTGTCATATTGAACGCAGTATTATTTACATAGTCAAAAGAAAGGGAAAAAAATCTAATACTTGATGGGCCAGTAATTAAATAAGAGAGGAATACGTCACCATTTCTTTATGTAGGGGGGAGAGCTTTTTTTTCCTGTTCCACTCACCTTTTCTTAGGAAGAAGATCGAGGAAGTGATTCTTTTTGCTTCGCAGCCAATGAGTCCATGGATTTGTATTTCACAAGTAGTGATGGAAGAGAACTCAAAAAAATAATGATGACCATTTAAGGTGATTCTTAAATAAATGAAAGAAAAAAGGTTTTAAAACACTTTTGCATGTATAAGAACTCAACTGTAACTCAACTCTGAATTAGAGAGAAGCTTCTCATTTAGCAATATATTCCGTAAACACTTCCTGTATGTTCCTTTGATAGCTGCCAAAATAACTGACCAGTGGTTTGCTCCAGATGGGGATGTCTTTCTGGAACCACATTCAGTTAAAGAAATTATCATTTGTGTGTCATAGATAACACAGGATGTTTTTAAAATTATTTTCTGAGTATTTTGTAGTATTTTTAGGTATATATTTCAGTTATTGGAGGATTTTCAGGTATCTTGGTACCCTAGTCACGTATCTCAATTCCTTTGTAGTTTTATTTTTTAGTAGTTTGGAATTAGAGTCCACTAGAGAGACAGCATCCACAATAACACTGTTCTTGGGTACCTCCCTTTACCTCTCTGTATTTTCTGTGTGGTTTTCCTAGAGCCATCTAATGCCCTGGTTGTTTTGGCAGTTTTTTCTGTGTGAGTAAAACCATTTGCCTAGACTCTGTTTTTAACTCTTTCTCCATTCTGTCATTCTCTTTTCCCCAGTTGTGTCTGCTTCACCCAACTTTTCCCAGCCTTTCTCCCCACAGTGAACAATGGTTTTGACCTAAATGCTTTTTTCTTTAGCAAGTACTTTCTTTATTGCAATATCTTACAGATCAAGTACCTATGATTTTTTTTAATCTTATTTAATGGCAAATTCAGTATTTAGTTTTTAGAGATAATGTTTTTCAAAGGCTAAAGTGTGACGTTTTGGCATAAAACTCAGAAAGGAAAAGCCACAGAAATACTTGAAATTAAGAATAGCTGAACAAAAGCTGTATTTTTTGCAAAAAGAGAACAAAAGGAGACAAAAAGACAGTTTTTAATAACTGGTTTTTAAAATTGTATCTTCAATTGTTGCTTGAAATATGTTATTTTTTCTTGTCTCTTACAGTTCATGTGACTCTTGCTTTGGAACAAAGCAAGAAATCAGAGTGTGGTCTTACCAACCTAATAGACCTAGTGCATGTGACATAAGTCCACATGAGAGTTCTAAGAAGGTATAAAAAGTTTAATAAAAGTAAATTTTTTCTAGGCACATAATTGGCCCACATCATATTTGCCATCATAGCTTGCACTGAGACTACTTTAAAAAAAGAGAAATAGCCCAACACTTTCTGTTGGATATGCTTGAAGATAAATAGAGCTGTTGAAAAAGACACTTCTATGCTTATACACTTACACATTTAAATACAAGAAGCCACACTTGAGCTTTTAGCATACATGTATTTCTAAACTGAAAATGTGAAAGCAGAGGTTATGATTCATAGGACAACCATTTTTTTCAGGTCAATTTTTTATTAGAATATGAAGTACAGGTACTCCCCTTCAACTTGAGTTAAACCATAGGTAGCTCTCTAACACTAGGAGCTGTGGTATTTGGCCATGTATCATACCCCTCTACTTGTTATTCCTAAATTGCTTCCTTATGCCTTGTGATGAGTCCTTCAGTTTCTCATAAATTAATAAGGCATATGTGAATATTTGCAAGCAGGTTTTAGAGCTCTGAATCTGTTCCAATACAGAGACTGTGGGAGAAAAAAAAGCAAGCAGGAGAGCAGATAAAGCAAGATTTCTTTTCCTTAGAATGCTCTTCCAGTATGAAGCAAAATATTATTAATCTAGACTGCCTGCTACTTTCATTTACCATGTAGCTGCTCATGGGATTACAGGCACAAAGATTTCATAAATTTCAAATGAAATATGAACATTTGTTGTCAAAATACTGTTAAGCTATAAAAGCTCTGCTAGTAGTCGTCCTGCTCTTTTATTGTAACATTTATATCCATGGGCGTTAGTGTGTTCTTGGGTCTGAAGGGGAATTTTTTTCCCCTCTTTATTTTTTTCACATGATTTTAATCCAGGTGACAGATAACAAGGCAGTGGATTGAAAAAGACATACTTCTTATTTTTCAGACTATGGCAGATCCTTTCTGTAATTACGTGGTATTGCAAGGACCTTATCTAAGTAAGTATAGCGCCTTAGATGTAATTTAGCATCTAGATGCTTGGAGAGGCAGGCATAACCTTTTATTTTCAAATAGAAAGTGTGGCAATGTGGCTGTCCCATCTGCTTCCTTTCTTTCTTTGTGTAGTATTCAGGCTGGTGGTGCCATTGGACATAGCGCTTGTACAGGTGTGGAGAAATAAAAGATAGGAAGACAAGGGACGGTTGTATCTCTCTGCTGCTTAATGTATGGGTGCTTAGAGTCGTATAGCTGAGGCACTAAGGCTTTTACCTATGCAAGCAAAACCTGTCCAACTTAATAGTCAATAGGATTCTTTATGGTGATAATACTGTCTGTAAATTGTGGTGTTCAACTCTACCTGAAATTACAGGGAGCTCTTTCAAGGAACAGATACTTACAGAAACGTTAAATGAGTCAGTTCAGAAGTCCAAATACAGAAGCCTCTGCTTTTAAATATCCAAATTAGAAATTTTTTATTCATAATTTAGCATTAGAAATAGGCTAATTCAGATTCCACTTTAATAACACATACCACTTACAATGCTACAATCAATACATTTGGCTTAGAATTTCTATTAGAAATAGGGGTGCTAAAATAGTAATTCATTCTTTGTCCAAGGTATAAGGAGGGTTTCTATGCTGTGAAAAACGATTATGACATGTTAAAACTGTGTAATAGTAAGCAGGCACTTTTCAGTGCTGATGGGTGAATTCTGGAAATGCTCTATTTATTTTCCCTCTATTGACTAGTTGCATTCAGGCAAGACTGCCAGTGCATTGACTTGGAAAACAACTGAGACTGAACAATTTCAAACCATTGACATTATACTGCGTCATTTGTGAACTGCATTGCTTCTGCATGCACCAGTTACTTTTTTATGGAGTGCTTGCATGTTTAGGAAGCTTTCAAAAAGGGAGAGAAGTAAGCTAGCTTAGAAAGAAAGCTGTCCATTTTATCAATTTTGTGTTTTTAATACCACCAAATAAAAAAGACTGGCAATTTGAAAAATAAAACTGTGTAGCACTTCATAGATCTGCTCTGCATAGATTTTGATGCGCTACTTTGAAAAAGGAAGAAAAGGAAAAGTTTATGGGTTTAAAATTTCTCCACAGACAATATTTTCAGCTTTTGGAGCAATATAATTTCCAGCTGCTACCTTCAATGCAACTTTTACCAAGTGTTTTGTAGCATTGTGTACAGAAAAATGAATGAGAAATTAGTTTGTGTCTGAGATTTAATTTGTGTCTGTGACTGTCTCTATCACACTGATCCAGCTTCTTTGTTACCAGTTCACATCACTTCTTACTAGCAGCATTTCTGCTGTGCCAGTATTGGCTTTGTCTGGGAGAAGACTGTTATTGTGATACTGTTGTTGGCCAATATTTGCTTCCATTGAGATCTGAAATAGGACTATTCACTGGTAACTCTGAATTTCAGTGTAACAATCTGAATGTCAGGGCTGTGTCCTGCACAAAAAAAAAACGGAGCCAGGGTGTGAGCAGTCCTGGTTACAGCTGTGCTGGGAGCTTAATCCCCTATGTGGCTGTGTATAGACTCCTCATGGGTTAGTCAACATGACCAGTCTCTAAATGACACTGCCTGATGTTTATTTATAATTATTCCCATATCTGATCTGTTAATTAAGCAAGAAAAAGGGGAAAAAAATCCTCCTTCTGAGGATATACCTCAGGGAACCTATGGCCTCTGAGATCTCTATCGAGGCCTACCCTTTCCTAGACTAAGTCGAGAGAAGCAATGTAATCAAAAGACTTGTAAAAAAGGACAGAAAAATAGTGTTCCTTCTTTCTTTAGACAAAGACTAGGCTAAGTCAGCCTGTGACTTGAAAGTCCTGCCAGCTTCCTGCTCCTGCAGTGGCAGCACCATTGGTAAGAGCTGCTAAAAGCACACGTCTTTGTGCCCATACTGCACCCACAGCATCCCTCGCTCCTCTCAGTGATTTGTTGTAGGTGTAGATGTTTGTAATGTAGGAAATAATTCTGCTTATCTTGTTTATGATGATGCATGGGATCACTTCACACTCTCCTAGCTGCATCACTTGTCTCCTGCTAAGCAGAATAAAATGCAGTGCTGGGTGAAGAAGACTGGAATATGTCTTTTTGTAGCCCAGCAAACAATGCAATTCCTTATATACCCGAGGGAGGCTCCTACTGTGTAAAAGCGATCTTTTCTATTCACCTTCTTGAGCAAAGACATGTTTTCACTGTAACATTGGTTTTACACCCTAAGTACTTAGATTTTTTTCTTTGCTTTTCTCCAGAAATAGCATATGATTAACTGTTTGCTTACACAGTATAGACATCTTGCATTCTGTTGTATGTAATGCATAATCCTGAAGCTTGTTTTTCATAAGATAATGTGAACCATTAGGTTATCATCTACCCATTTTGAAAAATACCAGGAATCTTTAAATGACAGGTTATGAACTTAGTTCCCAGTGTAGAGGTTGAACTTACTGCCTCTGGCCAGAAATGAGAATGCTGCCAACTCGATCAAAATGGAAGTTAGTGATACGATGATTGTGGTTCCAGCTGCACAGACTTTTCACTCCATTATGAGATAAAGAAATATTTAAAGTCTATAATATAGAAACTCCAAAATGTGTTATCTTTTCATTAATTTACATGGCTACCTACGAATGATTTTCATATCTGGTGGTGTCAGTTATTCTTTGCGTAAGAAAGTTGGAGCTCAAATATTTGTGTAGAGATTGATATTCCTCAGATTTGCTTTTCACTTCAGTCACAGCCTCTCCTTTCCTGTGGAAGGAAATGCAGGCACAGGAAAATAAAGAAAAGCTGTGATGTGCTTTGCTAGGTCCTCAGCTCTGCAAAACTGGGGACGCAGGGCTTGCAGACTCTACTCTGCCACAGACCTGTCCCACAGGGTGGGATACAGCTGTTGTGTGCTTCAGATGCACATCGTGCACCAGTATTCAGTCATATTTTGTTGAAGACATTTGGCTTTTTGCGGGCAAAAGTTGTGGCTTTCTGTCAGGAAGCTTTCGTAACCTTTCAACTGCATTTCATGGGCAGTGTTTGATACGTTGCCAGTGATTGGATGCTGCATCTTGTTTCCGAATTGTTGAAATAATCCACCTCAGGAGTAACTTGGATCTCCATGCTGGGAGAGCCACTGGAGAAATCTACTGCATTCAAACTTTATCAAATTTTATTTACCTATTGACACTAGAGACTATTTTAACATAATACTTTCATGTTTTTTTCTATATGGATGAAAATGCATGAAAAGACTTGACGTAAGTCGGTGTGGTTCTGCTCCTGTTCGTGGATTTGAATTTGCCCCAGCGGTCTATGTGAGAGTCATTCTTGACCCTGAAGGGATTTTCCTGGTGTTCAAGGCAGGACTGGCTATTTGTGTCTGTGCTTCTCCTGCATTAACCCCCAAACGTGTCGTTTTTAAGAATTAATATTAGAGTGGGCCTTTTTAACATTTTATCGAGAAAAGGAAATGAAGAATCTCGCTGCTGTCATTGAGAAAATACATTATCTCAGGAAAAATGTACTGTAGACTATAACTCTCACCATGTGGCTCTTGCTCCATCAGTTTAAGAGAACTGTTTGTGAAATCATGGACTTGTTTTCTTCCTTTTTTCTGATACTGCCCAGATATATTTCAGTGCTTCCAAATATTTATATTCTGATAGCCTCTCTTCTGAACTTCTCAAACACATTATAATGGCTTAAGAAACAAAGGGCATTAAAGAAAGAAAGGGCAGGCATGAACTGAAAGGCAAATAACTTCTTAAAATATGTAGAGGTAGGCTGTAAATGTGATTGGTTCAGTAGGATGCTCTTTTGAAATATGAAGGTAAACTGCCCCTTTGACCTCTTATGAAGTTACGTAATTATTTGGGAAGGTTTATCTCTGTGTCATTTCACAGTTTTCTCCTGCTAGTGCCTCTCTCTTACTTCACATTAGAAAAAAAAGGGGGGAAAAAGCAAGCAAGCAAGCAAGAAAAAGCCCTCTCTGGCTGGTTATCTGAATGTGGAATCCGCTGCTGAAAGGACCCTGGCCCTCCTGTTAACACAATACTTTTATCCGGTAATCACAGCCTGCGGGAGACAAAATAACAATTCATCTGGAAAACGAGATTAACTCATTTAAGTTAGGCAGTGATCACAGAGAGAAACACGTTGGTGTTATCTGTCTGAACGAAAGCATACAGATTGGAGGGCCATTCCGGTTCAGAGGGTCCATGCAGCAGGCCCAGCTTGTTGAAAGTAATTGGACCCTGTCAGAGTATGCCTTTGTGAGATATGGATATTACAATGGAATTCTATTAATCTCTGACAAATCCCCTCTCATCTGATAAAGGCTGTATACCTCTGCTCTTCATTACAACAACTCGCTCGTCACTTTTATGTGCGTACTGGTGGGCACTGAGCCTCTGCGGCTGTGTCACAGGTGAAAGGCGATGTTGCCCCTTTTTTTTGGGGTCTTTTAATCTGTGTAGTGAAATGACTACAGTGCTGCTGCTTATTGATTTGGTCACATTTTTAATGACATTTTTGTTTAGGTTATTTTCAGGAAAAAGACAGACTTTTTTTCTGCTTAGGTGTCCTAAATACTTTTGTTTTCTTGTGTTATCACAGATATCCCCGATGTAGACAGACTGAATTAACACGTTTTTTACAGTCTCTGTATTTGTTATCTAATCTGTTTTTTGAACAAAAAGTTATGGAGATACTATAACTCTTATAAATACATTTGTGTTTTAAATCCGTGTTTATTCAAATCATAGAAAGAACAGTAAATAAGCTGATAGCAACTGCATTTCAGGACACTCTGAAGCACTCACTGTTTTTTGTCACTTTGTTGAGGTGCTTACACACTGGGGGCCCTGCTTCACATTTTAGCTTCCTAAATTCTTCAGTACTAACAGTAGAAGACCTGGAGCAAAAACTATAGTTAAGATGTGGCAAGTTACTGTGACAATGAGAGGGAAAAGAGAAGTTAAGTTAGCCAGTGTCACTTTATTCCTAGAATACGTACGATTTAGTTGCAGTTTTTTCTGCTTTTTTATTATTTTCAAAAGTCAAGCTAAATGTTAACTCAAAGTTGTTTTATTAGCAAGTTGAACTGCATATTTACTGCTAAAAGAAGTGAAATACAGAAAATCATATAGAAGAATGATTAAAACTATTGAAAGTGCTTTTAGCATTTAAGTCTCCTGCTGTGAGATGTATCATTTTACTCAGGGGAGAAAAATACTAATTGTTTAGATATAAGCACAAAGAAGATTTCTGGTGGGTTATATTTCCTGAAATGTTATGCAATATTGCTTTTAATAAATGTTCAAAAATTCAGAAGTCTTTTTTTATGCTAAAAGTATCCATCTGCTTTCACAAAAAGATACAGTGCTGTAAAAGCACGCAGATTTCTGATTCCTTTTTTGAAGTAGAGTGAGAGAGATTTGAAAAGTCAAATGCATCCATCCCATATCATCTTAAAATACAACCTTTGCAATATACCTAAGACTCCTTCATGGTACTGTACGCACATTTAGCAACAGAGAGGAAGAGACAGTGCAAAAGCATTTGGATAAGTTAGATGGAGATCAGCATTAATAGTTGAAATTTCAGTTAGCAAAGGGTATAATAACATTTTAGTTTCTGGCTTATAATTATAATAATACCATCTTTCAAACCTTTACTCATTTGCTTACCCCAGGTGAGTAATTTTCTTTCATAACTATGGAAATAACACCAGGTTGCTTTTTGGTTTGGTCTTTTCATTCTCATCAGTCTCCATGGCAAATGCAGGTAAGAAGATCTTGCACCTAGGCTGCTAAATTTTGCTGATGATTTGGGGTAATACTGAATCTGAAAGGCTTTGAGTCATCATATGAACTCTGAATTAAGCATCAGAGGCTTTAAAGATACCTATGACGTTTGGGGAGTAAGCGTAAAAGAAATAAAATACTGGATTCTACTTTTCCAATAAAGCTAATTGGGCTAAACACAAGGAAGCCAAGCAGAGCTCCAATTAATTATGTCACATAACATTTTTTTCCAGAAATGTACCGTTTCTGGTACAGCTGGATGGGGCTGTACAGGGTTGCTGTGGGAACAAACACAAAATTCACATGATGGCACTGAGTCTGCCATACCCATTGTGGTCACAAGAAATGGAAGTTTAGGAAAAGATTATCAGATTTTAAAATGAACACCTTATATAAATCTCGAGTTAGCTTTTAATAAAAGTCTTGGGCAACATTCAGAAAGTCCTTTTAAAGTTAAAAATAACTTCCAAGAGCAGTGTTAAAGTGTAACCCATCAGCTTTTCACAGTTGTGAAATCTTTAACAGGATAATTTAAAAAAATTCCAATGTAAACCATTTTCAGCATTTGCTTATTATTTCATTGTTTAAATCTTTTGGGTACAATATATGATCTGTGGAAATTAAGTACCTGGCTGTCTTCCATATTATATATTCAGCTCATGCCCGGTAAAATAGTCAGATAATGCATTTGAGAAAACATGTTTCATAACTTGAAGGAGTGAACTACGCTCTTTATTTTTCAGTCACACTGAGTTTACCTTATCTCTACTATAAAAATACTATATGTTTTAGCTACACTTTCACTGCAAGTGCTTTAATGGCAAGGAGATTATAAATGTTAATATAATGGCATTTTTTCTTGTGAAGGCACAATGATATAAAACTGCCAGACTGCAAACATTTTTCACTTTTCAGAGGGTGATCTGAAAGACAGCTTTTATTTTGTCTCCACATATATTTATAGAGAAAATACAAACCGTTCAATTTAGTTTGTCTTTTCTATGACTGCCCTGGATATTACTGGGTTTGGTACTTGTGTTTCTGATTTGTAAACAGTTATGTCATTATGCAGATGTTGTTCAGTGTGCCATATTCATTTTTGTGTTACAAGTACACTTTGAGAGAAATAAATTGGGAGTGTTATTGATATTCTTTATATTCTCACATACATTGACTGATACGAGCAGACTGTTCAGCTCAAAGCATCTCACATGTCAGACTAAGGGAACTGTGCATTGCACTTACAGTTTACTTGGCCACAAATTTATTTTTAATGTTTGATGTGTTAATCTTTTTAGTTAGAATTGTTTTTGCAAGCCCTGTTATTAGTTGATCTGAGGAAGATCACTATTTAGCTTTAAAAGTTCATAATTTTATTGGTTACTACTTTTAAATTTGCCTGGTGTCCTCACAAACTGGTAAGTTCAGGAACAAGTTTTGCCCTAGGACTAATGTCTCCCTGGCTCTTACTTAAGTAATTGGTAGCCACATTCAAATCCAAGGAGAGAATTAACTTAAAAGCATCAAATAAAATCAGATTTCCATGTTCCGTCAGGAGGAAGTATACAACGAATAAGCAAATTCAAAATAATTTTACTAAGGGGTTCGCCTTACAAAGATATTATTTCTTCACCACTATGGAATGAGAGTTTTAATAAACTGGGAATCTATATATAGGTTACTTTCTGATAAGGGCTATATCCTCTTCTTGAGGTTAATCTTTCTTTTCCTTCACATTCTCCCTATGATTAGCGCTTATTTTCTTTACCTATGGACAGGTACCTCAATGTGCCACCTCGTCCCCTTTTATCAGCCATAGTCAGTGAGGGTAGAAGAAGACGGTTTCACTTGTGTAAGGCCCTGATACAGCACTCCAGTCAAACATAGTCACAGAAAACCAAGTAGAAACATATGGACTACTGCTAGTTTTGTCAAAGTTGTTAAATTACCAGAAATTTATACCAGAAATAAAAATACGGGGCTGGCATTCCAATAACATGGTCTGTGTCAATTGTCATTTCCAGCCCGTGCATCATTAGTGGTGCCAGGCTTACTAGAAAACCTGACGATAAATACATTTGTAAGGCTGATGAAAACAGCAGATGCTGCAGTGGTTTCATATACAACTTCTTTTAAGATCCACGTGAGCTTTGTAAGCACAGTTTCCAGCCTACAGTTCCTTCATGATGGTTTGGTACAGAAAAGTTGTTCAAGTTTGACTGTTGTAGGTGATCCAATTATTTTAAGGGGTGTTAGTAAGTTGAAAATACAGTGATGGAATCATATTAATTTCAGTTCAAAAACTGAGGGGAATTTGCATTGTTGTAGTGCGTTAGCAAAAGAAGCATTTAAATGTGATAATGTGATTATTTGTATGATGTAGTTCCATTGTGGTAGTTTTAATCTTTCATGTAACGTAGTTATCTATTTAGTGGCAATGCCTGGAGTTTGACAACTATAACCAGAGCCTATTGAAAAGAAAAAAATTAAATGCAGGTATTAAGAGGCTATCTAAATATATTTGAAGCCAAGTTTTTACCCTGTTTTGTTAGCAGTACATCAATCAAATATTTATTTACAGGGATTTTTTTTTCAGTGAAACACTGCATGTGTGTGCCTTGGTTGTTCTTGATTTTGTTCATTTTAAGCACGTTTTCACTAAAGTGTTCTACTTCAAGCTATTCTCAATTCAATTTGAAGTGAAAGGTTTCTGAGTTTGGGTAATTTACATATAAAAGCTTTACTGTACATTTTATAAAATTACTGTGTTCAGAAAACAACCATTTCTATTTAACAATATTGTCATTCCACAAGCTCAGTTGCTTTCCCCACTGTCTTTTGCTTTTACTAACAATATTTGTTCTTGTCTTAATTTTAAATTGTTAGTGCCTGAAAATGTATAACTTCCCCCTTTTTGCTCCTACTATACTGAAGTGACTAGAGACCTCCTGTGATTTGTAAGAAGATTAAAAACATGTTTCTTTTGTCAAGGTAGGAGTGACATGCATACAGTTCTTTTGAGACTCTCCTCTTTTGTTTTATTTAAATTAGTGATAATTGTTGATGGCAATTTTGAACTAAAAGTCATTGCACGCTGTACTGAATTTTAGATTAGTCTTTCCATTTTATTGTTATCTGTAAATCCCTAGCAACCAGTTCCTGAGCCTCTGAATATTCTGTCGTATCTTGTTTTAGAGGAATATAGGAACATATGCCATATTTACAAAGAACATGTTTATAAGGAAAGGTGGCTGAGGCTGGTTCAGATTGAGCCTTGGATCAAACTGAGATCTGACCATGTAAAGGTACGCAGAGAAGTTTAATGGTGTTAAAAGGTGATGCTCTGCTAGAAATCTGTGCATATTAATTGTTCGTTTTAATTCAGGAATTAACGTATAAAGTTTCGCCAGTTGCATTACAAACCAGTTTGTAATGGTTTCCTCTTCAGTGACAGTAATTCCTTTTGAGAACAATAAGCATTTATTTTAAAGAAGATCCATAAAGTGACTTTAGATTTAATATTATGTTCTTAGGAAATATTGAGCATAAAGCTGTATTTCTTACATTAAAACTACGCATTGCTGGATCTTATTCCTAGAGGAATAAGCAAATGCCAAATAATGTTTGCTGACAAATGAAAGATTCTGTACTTTGCAAAGTTGTGCTTATCACCACTGCATTTATGCATAATCTTATGAAAAAATTGAGAGGAAGTGCTCAGGTAGTATTCAGCATGTTCAAATGCCATTTAGACTAGGATAATCAGAAACGCCACTTTGTAGCTATGTACCACCCATGGCAGTTGCTGTAAGTGTTCTCTGGATCATACACAGCTGGCAAAATGCTATTAAATGTGAAGGGTTTTGAGTCTAAAAGGCCTTTAATAGGATTTGGACATATCTTTTAGAGTCTTAGAGTGATTTATTTGTTTGTTTTAGTACATAGAATTAAAAGTGTGTAAGATCAATTTTGCACTTTTAAAATCAGATTTCTTTTCTAAATGAAACTTATCCAGTATTCTGCATTTATGTGTTTAAAGAAGAGCTAAGTGCAATTAGCAGATGGGCTGGTGATTTTTCCCTTAAACCAGAAGTGACACTTTTCTGCATTAAAATCTCTTTACATGCTTGTTTTCTCATAGAGTGGAAATTGCCCTTACATGTTTTTAATCTATTCAGTTACAGAGTTAGTTAGTTATTTACCTCTAGTGTTAAGGAGGGAAGTGAGGTTTGGTATCGAGAGAAGTATGCTGGGAAGCAGAGACAGATGATACCTTAGTATTCTGCAACTTGTATCCTTGCCTCCAAGCACACCAGCTTTTCCTTCCTGTCTGATTATAACCCTCTGCCCCAAAGAATCACAAACTTTCTGCTCTCTGTAATTCTGTTGTCTTAGTTGCTGAAACAGCATCTATATATTTTATTTTTTCAGAGATACTCTAGTAGAGTAACAGAGGGCCTCATTAAGGGCATCTGTTATCTTAGTTCATATTTTATTCTGATTTTTAAGAGTGCTTCAACAGAAGGGATTTAAGTGAGAAAAGAACAAACCAAATTTTTTTACTGCTTTTCTGTACCAATTGCTCCCAGTGTCAGAAATACCCCGTGATTACTGCTGTGCAAAGCTTTGCAATATGGTTGGTGCAACCGCATTTGGCAGTGATTAACAAGTCTTTCCACATGCCATTTCACAACAAATCCTAATATAGCCTGAAGATAAAAAAACATTGTAAACACTGTACAGGGTGAGATGCCTTTGTGCTGATAAAGATTTCCTTAAAATTTAGATGAAGATGCTGTGCTTGCTTTATTTAAATACAGTTCTATCTGTAATGCCATAAAAGAGACATACTGTGCCAGGTGAGGAGACTGGCAAGTTACGGAGGAAAGAGCTAAAATGTGAAAGTTTTGGTAGGAGTGGAGCGCTCTGGGAGGCATTTTGCTTCTCTGAGCCTACCTGAAGCTTGCTGTGATGATGTGTGACTGCAGCTTGGGGTGCTTGGGAGCCCGTGGAAAATGTTTGTCTTATTTTTATCATGATGTTTGTGTCGTACCTGGAGATTACAAGCTGAAACCTTGCGTTTTACTGCAAAGACATTCTCAGAGCAAAGAAGCTCTTTGCTTTTTAACATTGCATTGCTGCAAAACATTGTTCCCCCTGAAATGATTCTGCTATATTTGCAAGATGATTGTTGGATCAGATAAATAATGTACTGTAAATATACTGACACTGTGCACTGCAATGCAGGTAACTGAAATAAAACAAAATGTTTGGAAGCTATGGGAATAGCCACGCTCTAACAGCATTTTTGGCCACAGGGTTTCTCTCTCACAAGTACAAGTTTTGGAGTCCCTCTGAGCCTGAAGGACGTGTAGGCCATGCCACTGCTTGTGGGAGCTGATGGATACATCTGTATTTGCAACTCATAAACTGCAGTGTTGCAGAGTGACTTAGCCTAAATGCAGAGCTGTTGAGCTTTGGGTGGTGGGTTTTTTTTCTCTCCCTCCTCCTATATCAGAAAAAGCAAGTTTTACATCTGATTGAAGGATGGTGGGAGGGACTGAGATGGAGGGAAGTCCTTGTAGCAGTACAAAAATAAGTGAGTCATCTTTATTTTAGTGCTAGTTTAAGAAAATGTTGCAATTGTCTGGCATTATTGGTAACGAGTCTCTTTTTAATGAAACCCATTTGACAGGATGTGCAAGGCTTGGGAGTACTCTGTCTTATCTGGTAGTTAATGCTGGGGCTAATATTTTACTGTCAACATTAATTAGAGATTTGGGAGGGTAACTGGCACAGTGATCTGCTGCCTTCCCATTCTTAAGGATAGCAGATTAGAACAGTGAACATCATAAGGACAAAATGTCCCCCTCCTAGGGCCAACTGAAATACTTTAGATAGAAGCAGAGAGAGTGAAAGAAACTCCAGCAAATCTTTTGTATATTGAGAATAATATAGTGCAAGCTTTCTCCAGCGGTGGGGCCTGGATTGTATCTAGTTGGCTTCTGTGAAAATGATAGTTTAATGCATGCCTGTAGAAAGAATTCGTCTGATTCTACAGAATTTTCTTTCACGTTTCCTATATAACATTCCAACTAAGGCCACTTTTTTGTGTTTCCAGGAGGCATGCCAAAACACATCAAAATATCCTCTGCTGTGACTTGTCAAAAATGCCAGTGACCACGGTAGCATTGCCAAGGACTTCTCCTTGATGTGTCCTGGGAATAAAAAGCAGAGGGAAGAGAATTACATGCCATGTAGGTCTCCTTTCGTCTTGGGAACTCCTAGGAGCTGTACAGGACATCGCTGGGGACAGTGGAAGGCAAACAGTGCATAGCTTGGACTAATCGGTGATTCCTTGCCTGACACTAAGGAGTAGGATAAATGTACTTTTTTCCTAGATTTGCTACCAGTCTATTGGTGAATTGAACGACATCTTTTTCCTTGTTTGTAGTGGGAGATCACAATATTGAACTCTTTTTTTAAAAGTACAGTATGTTAAAAGCTCTCTATATAATTATATTATTATATAATACATTATTATGTAATTAAGAAATTATTAGCTGTTTTCAGCCATTTCAATTAGCATGTTTGTCAAATTCCCTCTTTATTAAGTAAAAATATCCCATTTGTGCTCTAAAATCATTGCCGTAGGGAGACCTGAGAAAGTGCAGGTAGTCCTATCCCCTGTCCATTTAATTGTGTCTATTTGTTTTTACTCTACAGAGCAATAGTAGTTAAGAACTACTCTAGTCAAATTTTTTTCAATTCTCCATTATAGTATAGTGGTGCTGCAACTGCTCTTGATGTTCCCCTCCACTGTACAAGCCTAATTTTGTAAATTTTAACTAAAATGATGAGGTAATAAATCTTAGCTACCAGACACATGAGCAGGCTAAATTACCCAGTGGAGAAGTTGCTTATTTGAATCATGTCCAGGACATGAGGAGTCTGATCTGAAACTATCCAAGGCCAGGAAATACTAATTTTCATATATGGCATGATATCTGTGCCTTTTTAATCCTGGAGGGCGCATTAGAAAAGAAGCTCTTTTCCAGAGTTATGGCTGTGGACACGGCCATAGAGGAATGGTTTATTTTAAAATGTCAGTGCTTCTTATATTTTTCTACTACCCCTAGCTTTGGATCCTCACTCACTGGATCTAAAGGGCTGCTCTTCCTTTATCTCCAGTAATGTGGCTGTTGGTGAATGCACACTGGGTTTCTGTTTCCTGCTGCCATCAGTCAGTACGTCTTGTTTCTGTCAAAGTGTATTCATTACAGGTCGCGAAGTGTAGAAGGAACTTGCATGAGGGCTTCCAAATTTGAGGAAAACTAATAAAATCTATTTTTTCCCCCTTGATGTTCTTTAATACCAAGATATCTTAATCTTTATTTATGTGATGTTTAATGTTACTGACTGACTTGTCACAGACCTAATATGAACTAATAAAACTAATAAAATGTCTAAAGTCCTCATCTGTTTTCAGCAGATATTCTGCAATAGGAATATCTCATCTACAGAAGAGCTGTGTTTTTATTTGGTGTGTTTAAAAAATGATTAATCGTAATCATGGACAAATTAATTATGGCTACACAAAGAGTGAACTAGAGCTGAGCACAAACAGTCTCAAAAAATGTAGTCATGCAAATGGTCAAAAAGGGCAGGAGGGAGAGGATTGTGCTAAATGTGCAAAGAGCTTCTTGGAAACAATCTAAATACATGTTCTTAAATATGTTCACTGCAGTAGTGCTGCCTCACTTTCTAAATAGCTATGAGATCTCTTAATGAAAAGCCATATTTAGGACCTGGATGGACTTTTGGGCATAAAGATTTTCTAGAAAGAGTCCTCGGAAACTCTCTTTTGAGATCTTTACAGTAATTTAATAAATTCAAATGTTTACCTGTCTGTGTGTGCATGTCTGTGTTTTATATGCACACACACTTCTTTTAAAGTTTTCCCTCATCCTTGAAGAGAAGAACTATAAGAACTTCAGGTCTCAGTGCTTTAAAGTTCTGATAAAACAGTTACCAGAGAGATCAGTAGGAATCAGGATCAGTTTGCTGGCCTCAAAATCATTCAACCCCCAAGTTTTATAGCATGGACAAGAATTGGAAATACTTTAAGCTAGAAGCTCTGTGCCTGCTTCCTACAGACAGCTCTGCCACTTATTCTGGCAGGGTACTAACCAGGCAGGATTGGCCTTTTCTAAGGTCACCTTCAGTTGTGCTTGTTGGCACAACTGACTTAAAGTATAGGAAGGTGAAGTCGCTGTTATCACCTGTAGTAAATTTTAATTCAATTATCCAAATATACTACAAAGCTTGTACATTAATGCTTGTGCTCTCTGACCATCTTTAACTTTTTTGTTATGTGTACTTTAAAAATATAGTTGGCATGAGAAATATTTTCTACTGCAAACAAATAAGATAAAAAATGAGGAAAATATTGTTTTGGTTGTTTCTGGTGGATTTTTATCCTATTTCTAGAGCAGTAGAAAAAAAGGATATTCACAATTTTAAATCCTTCCCAGTATTTTTTTAACTATCTCTAACCAAGAAACAGTTTAAAAAGTGCTCTTGAATCCCTTCTTTTGTAACAAAGTCAAGGCTGACAAATTACAAAGATTGCACTGTGGATAAGAGTAAAACTATTTGCATAGGATTTGACTTATGGACATCGTAAGTCTGTGTATGGAAAAAGAAATTGAAAAAGATAACTCTTAATTCTCAGGCTTAGAGAGATGATGTGCCTTTATTTATTTTTGTTGTTCAATGCACTGATTATAAAAGCAAGTCATTAGACATTGATGGAGGTGGACTGAAGAGTCTCCAGCGGCTGGAGTCTAACATGCAGATGTGGTAAATGCAGGGTCCTCCTTGTGTAGACCTTTCAAGGAGAAGTCATTTATATCATCTTCTTGTAAATACTTTGACAGGGGTTTTGAAAATAATTTTACATTGTGGGACAGATTTATATTTTATTCAACTTAAATATACTTGGGCTTAGTCAGTCTCCCTACAGTGCTGCAAAAGGAAAAGCCAGTGGACATGGCTCAGTACAGGGTATTGCTCTGACTGGGTCGCTAAGAAAGCAATGCCCAGCAGCATGAGAATGAACGGGAAACCCAGGTTATCAAGGCTTAAAACGTCTGCTGGGAATGGGCTATGCTTTTGCTGGTGTTATCTTACAGCTGAATTTCATTATAGGTAATTGAGGTTGCTTGTGCTAAGAGTTTGCCTTCTCCACCTGTGCCGCAAGTATTTGAGGGGAGCAATGGCTAAAACAGAGTTCAAACTGAGTGTGCTTTGGAATGGTGAGACCTCTTCATATCTGAGAGGGAAACAGGAATGAAAAGGGTAAAGAAACCCACATTGTTGAGAAAGCATGTGGGTTTAGAACCTAATTATACTCCCATTGAATCCAATAACAAAAATTCCAATTGATTTGAAAAGAAGTATGATTTGGCAAAATTTCATCTCCTCAGTCTGCACTAGCAAATGCATAATAGTCCCTTTTAAACCTATTCATTTGTTTCAACCTTTATTGGAGGACAGTGTACTTACAGCTGGCAAAGATGGGGGGAGAGCAGCCGTTTTATTTATAACACGATTCTAATAAAAGTGTAAACCAGACCATCACAAATACATTCAGAATTGCAGAAAAAGCTATTATTAAGGAATTATGAGCTTTTTGCCTTCCTATTCTACCCAGCTCTTCTTGTAGCTTTGACATTGCTAAGGTTTTTTTTTCCTGTAGAGTAAGACACGAAAACTTACGAAGTCTGAACAACAGTCTGATTTGCCATTTCTTGTGTTGAAGCTGAGCTTCACAGGAGTGTTACTGTTTGCTTTGGTTTTGCTTGTATTTAGCATGTAGCTTTTAAAAGCCCTTCATGGCTGGAGAGTTTTTATTGTAAGCATAAAACATTAACTTAAACATTAAAAATTTTACAGCTGCTTTTTAGTACATAAATTTTCACAGACACTCAAAGACAGTAATTTTTGGTTTAATATTTGCTTTTTCTAACTGCTCCAAAGTTGCATAGAGAGGGGAGAAAACCAGAATCTTATCGTATACTTCATGTTTAGATCTTGGAGCTGTAAAAACAACATTCTTAACACAGGGGAGAATTCATATTAAGTAAGGGATAAATATTACTGTGGCCAAAAAAAGCAAACATTCCCACAGTTGGGATATTTTTTGGGAAGGAGAGGGAAGTGTTTGTTTTTTCTCCCTTAAACAGTTTTTCAGCAAATCAAAAACATAGAAGAATAAAAAGGGAAGAAAAAAAGCAAGTTAGTCTGCTCATAGGCTACAGCAGTGTAATCGTCCCTCTTCATGTGATGTGTCCTTCACAACAGGGCCTTTAGGAAATCTCTTTCCAAGGCCCAAGACAATAATAAAGAAATAAACTGAAAATGTGTAGCAGTGTTCATGTTTGGAGTTTTGTGTCAGTACAGAAAACAGCTGTATAAGATTCAAAAGCAGTGGCTGGTAGGTTGGTCTGATCTGACAGGAGGTGGTTGGATCGTGAAAGGAGTGTGCTTAATTCTCAGCCATGTGAACTGGAGAAGCTCCATTGATGTGAATGGGTCTGCAGGAAATTATAACAGAAAATCAGTTGTATCCACTGAGCAGCTTTTACTTTTTTTCTGTAGCAATAGCCGCTATGAATTTGGCACAGATCTGCAATCAAGTGACATTTGACATGATTTTGAACTCATAGTAAGAAGTGGAAGAAGAAATCTGTGGCACCACTAAGTGTGTTTCCTGAATTAAAGTGGATCAGTACTTTTTGTATTATATCAATGCCATCAAGTTTTTATAAAAAGAAGTAGCTATGGGTGCTCATTGGATTACAGGTATTGGGTTCTGGTTATAATAAATGCTGAGAATGGAAACACTTAAAGAAAGGATATAGTGTTATATGCAGTGTTGAAAAAGAAACTTACAGTTTTATCTTACCAAATAGAACTAGAATCTGTCCAAACTAGAACTAGAATCAAGAACTAGAACTAGCCAGCTAGCAAAACTAGAAAGCAGATGCTTTTTGTTTCCAAAAGTACTTGAACTGGACGGAGAACATGGCTAAGCCAGCTCTGGTGATTAGGAGATGCATCAACAGAGAGCACTGTGCACGTGAAGTGGTGGTTGGGCCTTGTTTAGAAATGCACACCAGACAGACTCTTGTCCCACCACCTCCAAATCAATGATTTTGTTGTATTGGAATAGTGAGGACATTTGATGTCTTTCTCTGGTCTTTTCTATACTTCTGGCTTTTCATTTGATAGAATAATTTGCAGAGTGATTGATATTACCCCTACAAGCCCACTTGCTTAACTCAATTTCATCAGCGATCAGTCAGTTTGAATTAAAAACTCTAAACATACACATACTAGATATAAGAGTACTTTATATGTATGCTTAATGCCCATTTGAATTTCATTTAATGGTGTTATTAAATCTCCATGCAGATAACTTTTTGTGACATAGCAAATAAGTCCAATAGGGAAGCATCTTCAATATACTATAGCATTAACAAATCTTTGTATGTAACATGGAGTTTGCTGGATAAGGTGCTGAACAAATGCATTCTGGTTTTCTGTGTGTCACTGAATTGGTCTATACAGGACTGGAGAAAAAATCAACAAATTAAGAAGACAACAGTGTTTTGCTTAATTGTTTTGACTTCAAACACAAGAAAAGCTTATTTTGAAGTTTCCAGGGACTGTTGAAATGTTTGTTTCTTTGACAGTGTTTATTATTATGTGTGTATTTGTGTTAGAGAATTTAACGAGTCAGTCCAGCATTGTTTGGCAAAAAAAGTAGTGAAAGTTCACAAATTTTGCTTGGCGCAGAAGTATCTGTTGGCAAAAATGACTGGCAAAGGCATTTAGTGTGTATTCACAAGTGTTCTTTTATAAATAGTACCGACTCAAACAGGTTAGTAATATGCAAATCCATCTAATTAAAAATTTGTGGTTTTAAAGAGTATAATCTGAGACAATGTGGTGCTAGTGCTGCATTGGATCAGGTCAAGGGGGCTGTTGGTTCGGTTTCCCTTAGCTACTAAATAACACATGTAATCCTGCACTGACTGGTTTTTAAGTCTACATCTCTCTCTTTCAGAAATTTGAGGTAAGATGATAATAAGTATTCAATTACCCAAATTTAAGCCGAAGTGCAGTCGTGGCACTGCTCACCTGTCTGAGTCCTGCTGGTGCAGTATCTTCTGATACTCGCAAATACTTTTTTGATACTGTAGGAAAGCCATGGCAATGAATTCCCCTTTCCATATTTTGCCTCTGTGCCATTTAAGGAGCATGCACACCAGTTACTAATTTACCAGTTACCTGTCTTTCAAGCTTGAGGAACTAACTCCCAATACCTGGAAACAGCTACACAAGAAGTGTTAGTCATCAGGACAGGTGGCTCGAGGATGGAGTAATCACCGTTGCGGGTTTATTCCATGGAGGGATAAGCAGAACTACACAGTGTGGCCAGGTTGCCCCCAGCAGCAGAGGTCAGGGAGGTGACACGTGTCTTGTAGAAGTGCCGAATCAAACACACTGGTCGTATTGCTCACTGCAAGAGAGCTCGGGTTCTGGTGACATCTTTTGCAATATCTCTTACATTTGAAGTAGTAGAAAATATTTCACAAATAAAAAAATTATTCAATAAACAGAGAACTTTTCCTGTCAGTAATGGTTCTGGACTCAATAGCCTTGACAAGTAGTTCATGAAACGCATTGAAATAAAATGAGTAAACTGTCCAAAGAATCACAGGTTCCAAGCAAAGAAAAAAGTGAAAATGAAAATACTCAAACTTTCAAGGAATTTCTTTCAAGTACTGTTGTTCATAGCTGTGGGATGTAGATGGATATGTGCATACAAAATTCAGACATGTAAACACAGATGCCAGCCTAGTAGAAAGTCTTTTCAGTGAAGGGAGGCGATCAGCGAGTTTCCTGCAACCACAGGATAAAACTTCCCTGTACTCAAGAAGTCACAGGCGGCTAAAAAAACCCCACTTATAAAAAAGTTGTGGGAAATCTTTCTTATTGGCTTTCCTATAAAATTTATTTTTGTACATATATGTATCTGTGTAATGTGTCCATGCGTAGGTGTTGTCTGTACACATCAATACATAGGTATAACACATGCATATATGAAGTGCACATATTTATTTTAAATATACACTGTTGCATTAATATAGTGTGTAAATGACTGGGTACGGGTGCGTAATGTAACTGCTTCGCAGAAGAAATGAAAATGCTGTTTTACATGTGCTCTTACAGAAAGTGTGCTACTACAGAGCATTTGAATCTTAAGCTTCATTATTGTGTGTGCAAAATCTGTGTGTAATCACATCATAAATACATCTACACAATGGAAATTCCTTGTGCGTTGTTATCATGTCTTTATATTAGTACTTATAGAGGTAGAATCATTAATAAGTCTCCAGCATTGTCACTGCCCTTGATCTGCTCTTAGCTCGCTGGGCAGGGACTGTCCAGAGATAGTAAAAATTTTAGGCTTTTTTTAAACACAGTTTTCTTTGTTGCTTGCAGACCAGTGTCCGCTGTCTTTATTGCTTCATCACTGTAAGCTTAAAGTATTTGTATTTCCCCTAATCAGTTCGTAGTTGACCGTTAGTACTCTAGGTCAGGAAAGATTAAGAACCCTTTTAAAAGAAAAGCACCGCAACCCCCAGTAATTCTGATCTGCTGGCTTTTATTCATCTGCCTGAATTTCCTTGGCTCCTCTTCTCTAAAAGTTTAGTGGAGATGTTGAGTTTTCTTGGAGTATTTGTTGTGTTTACTTGAGCAGCACCTTTTGACTTGCTGCCAGCCGGCACGTCCCTCCCTGCCTGCCAGCGCTAGTTCTGTGTTGGTCAAACTTGCGGCCTGCGTAAGAAGTCTCTTTCTGCTACCGACACCAAGAACCTGTCTCTGTGGTTTGTGGTAGGTGAACATTTTTTGACCTCACCAACTTTGCTGCTCTATCAGTGTGTAGTGGGTTTTTAACAGCTAATACTTTGAGGAAGCTGAGGTCCCAAATAGCGGTGTCCTTGTGTGACAAAACAAAGCACAAAATCACTGCTTTTCCACCAACTGAGCTGCTGCTATGCTTACAGTTTGGATTTTAAATTTGTTTTGCAGACAATAATTTGTAAAGCTTCATAAACTTGAGGTGATTTATACTGAGTCAGTGGTTAACTTAAGATGCGAGAGGCAGGTAGTGAACTCATATGATGAACTTTGATGTTTTGATATGAACCTGTAACTTCACAGAAGCTTCCCATCCACAATTACCCTCCAAAGAGGGCTGACTTCTCACATATTCTCATTAAAGAAATAAATGAATGAATACATTAATAAATCCTTTGGTAGAAAACAAAGGCACAATGGGAAGAAAGTAATAAAGTTTAATTAAATAAGTAGTAGTAAACACTCAGCAGTATTGACTGTGATACCTATTAAGCCTTGTGATTTTAGCTTACTGCTCTAAGTTACATTGCATAGTCCCAACTTGACATGCTCTGAGGTTGGCAATTTTACATGCAAAGTAACATTTGTACAGCTATATTAACCTGCTGAATATTTAGACCAAAAAAAAATAATAGGTGGCTCCTCTGCTCATAACGCTTCTTTGGATATTTAAAAATGGATATTTAAGCATTCTTTTTTATTTCCTCTATGGCCAGGGTCAGCCCTTGTAATTCTTGGCATTTATAGTTCTTAAGTGTATCCTTTGTTTATTTTACATTTAGGCAAATACTGCACCATTCTCTGAACTTTATAGTATTTCTATTATGCCTTTATTATTACATATAATAAATGAAAGCACAGTTCTGTTAAATTTCATCCAGCTGAACAGTAAGGCAGATATATGAAAGAAAAATTATCCTGTGTTTTATAATCTTGAACTTCTTCCAGTATATTCTGTGGCAATGGAGTTAATTCATTTACGTGGGTTGTGTTCAGTTACTACACAAGTAATAAGGATTTTAACACTGAAGTAGCTTTTTTTTTAACACTGACATTTTACTGAGGTGCTGTTTTACAGTATGCTGCTAGATCTGTTGCAAAAGATGAAATAGTAAATCTTAATGTACTAAACTGAGTTTATTATACTTTATGTTTATTTCCAGGGAAAGATAATTTAGATCACTTTCAATGTTTTACGTATTTAGTAGGTGAAAACCTAGCTTACCGAGTCCACAGCAAAATTTTTCTGGATGCAGTAGAACCATGATATCACCTCTGAGGTTTTTGCCTTCTAGTTAACCATCAGAAGGTAGTTCATAGCTGAGCAATATCATTTTATGCTCCTAAAAGAATTAGTTTTGATGAAAGCTAGTAGGACTGTATCAGTGTAGAAGATTTTTGTGAGGTGTTTGTATTGAATAGAGCTTATGACTTTGCTTTTATTTTCTTCAAAAGGAAGATTTTGGATTTAAGGAATTATTATTCATGACGACATGAGAGAGAAAACAGATTTCTGAACTGTAAGGAAAACGCAATAGCGTGCTTGCTTTGACCAGTTTCTCTTGGTTGTATTCAGGAAGTGATAACCTCCATCGTCTGATAAACAGCAAAAATATCAGTGTCCTAATCAGATGAACATTGGCCATTCAGGAAGATCGTAAATTCCATGGCTCTTTGCCAGGGAATTAGGTTGGCACGCTATTGAGATCAGGTGATCTTCACCCAGTAAAGATTTTGCTATCATGAATATCTCGGATGACAAGGACGGTGTTAAACCGTTCCCAGTCGAAGTAGGAATTTTGAATTGTTGTTTGCACACAACCAAAAAGTGTAAAAATATGTTCTTAAAGATTTTAGTATTATCTGTTTGCACAGTATTTGTAGAGGGAAGGAAACCAAACAAAAAACCCAACAAATCAAAACCCGCTTTTTTCCTCTCTTTGAATCTTCTTGCTTTCGTTTACTTATAAATAGCAGGCTGAGAGTGTAGGTTTAGAATTCATAATAGTTTGCAGGTGGTTCTCACTGTTTTTCTTTCCTTCACTGTCTTTTTGTTTGTTTAAAGGAAATTACAGTGGTAGGAGTAGAGCCGAAGCTTGCAAATGTAATAGAATGGTTTATCCTGGGAAGGTAGAAAGGAAAGAGAAGAGAGGAGAAACAAAAATAAGAGACAAAGATCGAGTATAGATTCTATTAATTAAGAATAGCAAGTAATTTATATCTGGATTCAGCTATACAAGTCTAATGAGAATAGTGTTGAAAACTTACAGATGGGAAAATATTTTCTTAGGGAAGACTAAAATTTCAGTTCCAAGATAAACCTAATTTTGACCTTGGTGTGAAAATTTACTTTCTCCATCACATTTGCATTAGAGCAATGTGTCCAGCAGAGTTTGCCCAAATTGTATGCATGTAAGTCAGTTGTGTTTTGATGTATGGGATTTATTTTTAAAAAATGATTGTATTTCCAACATTCATTGGGCTGATAAAGATCCTGCTATTCTGCCAAATGTCTGTTTCTGTTAACTCTTGTCCTGGTTTGAGCTAAATAGAAC
>NW_010166861.1:0-9729 GCF_000695765.1 Mesitornis unicolor
GGTGGGGGGGAAGATACACTTGCTTCATTGGGGTTTTTTTATTCTTTGTTTTTTTATTCACTAATTAAAATGAGAGAAATTTCTGCCATCTCTTCAGATATTTCACACGTTTTGCATTGTGCGCATTTAGGAATAGGAACCCTTGCACCCACTGACCAACGGGCTGGCTGGGAGGCTGTATTCAAAGAGCATGACCTGAAGCTGCTAAAGCACAGGGAACACCTGCCCATCGGTCCCAATAGCCCTCCTTGAAGCTTGAGTACTCGGATGCACTTGTTGAAGGTTGCACATCTTCCTTGCAGTGATGGTCTTGGAGACGAATACATGTCAATCCAAACTAGCCTTTCCTGACGATGAGGCTAAAAGAAATTGCTTGGCTCTTCTTAGGTTTTCCTAACATACCAGGGGTGTCAGGGAGGGCAGGCAGTTGTGTTTTGGCAGAAACGAGCTGGCAAGGAAGCCAAAGAAGAAGCTTGCTTGAGAGCCAGAGATATATCTGCTTATGGCCTGGGCCAACCTGGTTGCCCAAGGGTCTTAGAGGGGGGAATCCCAAGGTCTGGCCCTATCAGGGGGCAGCTGTGGCCAAAGGCCTGCACAGTCCCACAAGGCTGCCTTCTTGCAGAGAGGTTACAGGCATCTTCCCAGTGCTGGTGTGCAAGAAGCTTCCAGGCAATCTTTTTGTCTGTCACTCGAGGAACCAGAAACTTGCAAACTCTGAACACGTTTCTGAAACAAATTACCTGGCTTTTTACTTTTTACAGAAGAAAACCTCACCAGAATTTCCATCTTGCAGGGAATTCTGCTATTTTCCTTTTAATTGCAACTTGAAGCACCTGAAAGAGAACAACTGAAGTTTCCTAGGAGACAGAAGTTTTGAGGTTAGCCAACTTTGTTCACTTTTCATGCTTCAGCTTCTGCAGCAGCAGAGACAGAGAGACTGCAGAGAACAACCATTGTCATTGCACATTTCATTCAAACCAGAACAACTCAATTATTTGCAATGACTAAAAGAAAAAGACTGTAAATAAAGAGCAAGTAATCAAGCAGCTAATGACATTACCATAATGCATATGGCCAATGGATCTACATTAAATTTACCATATTGTCCTTACTTCTGGTGGTGCTTCATTCCTCCTGAATACTGGTCTTTACAACCTTAACATTTTAATCTGGGCATACTTTGTGCTTTGAAAGCACACTGTATAATCTAAAGGGATTTAAAGCCATCCCATTAGGATACAAAGAAAATGAGAGACAAATGGATTTTTTCCAGTAGGAACATAACGATGCATGACTCTAAATTAAGGCCTACTCAATTAAGTACTACTCAAAAGTTTGTATCCAGAACTCACAATTGTGATTTTTATGGTGGAAAAAATACTAAAAAATTAGTGGTACCTAATATAGTAGCACCTAAAACTCCAAAGGGCAAAAAAAAGGTGTCCTATCATGAAGCTTCCAGGTGGCAACACCATTGCTGATGTCAGGACTAGAGAAGTGGTATAGTCTCAAGTACTTTAAGAGCTCAGCACATTACTTTGTTGAGCCTAAATAAAAACCAGACTGGTATCAAGCAGTTCTGAAATAGGGGACATTTTCATTCTTTTGAAAAAAGAACTAAATATGCAATAGATCACTTTACATCCAATATATACTGACCTAACAAAAAATGTTCTTTTGGGAGAGGATGTGAGGCTTCTGAGATGTATCAGAGATATATTGGTTTCAGTTGCCTGGTATGAGCATACTGATGCTTTTGTATTCATCTAAGCGTGACTTTTGTGTTCAGTGGAAAGGGGGAATGTTAATTATTTACACTACTATAAATCTTTAATTATTGTGATATGGTGTCTGTAGTCCCTTTATCATTCTGAGCAGAGGAATGGTTCTTGCTGTGGTAGACAGAAAACGGGATGTGACTGAAATGAAAGCTGTTCATCACTGGCTTGTATGGGAGGCAGCAGTTTATCTTGGTTTAGTGGGACTCTGATGTCTCCGGTGACGAGCATTTCACTTTGCAAGCAAGCAGGGAGTGTGGCCAAGCTATTTGCAGAGCACTAAAATAATATAGCATGTATATGGATAGCATCAGCTATGATTTACTGTTTGTCCTCAGGTAAATGCAAAGACACATTTCGCATCCCATGAAGACCCTATTACTAAGTACTCTCATCATTCAAGTAGTTGCTCCAGCTTCAGTGGGACTGGCTGTGCACTTACAGTCAGGCCCATAAGTAACTGCCTCGTTGCATCAGGGCTTGTCTGACCTTGGCATTCAGGGATTTTTCAGGCCTATTTTGTATAGCATTCAGATATGACTGCATTTATTATAATAAATGGCGAGTGAGATGGAAATAAGAAGTGAAAAAGGATAGAAACTTTTTGACTTGGCTTATATCTTTGCAGCTATAATTGCACAGCCTAGCTGGGTCTCCACATAATTCATGCAGCCTATAACTAAAGATAATCAGGAAAGCAAAGAGGAAACATTGTACATTCATACTCTCATTTATATGATGTCATTGCCCTTGTTAGTGTGAAACTGGATCTGCGCTGTCCCAGGTGGTTCTCTCCTCCTGCCCTGTGTTATCATTTTTCTCATCACTTCACAATATTTCTTCTGGCTTGTGCTTCCAGTATTTTGCTGTTTATTAAGGATAACCTCTCGTTCTGCAGAAGAAGGCCTCTGCTCAGACCAGTCTCAGCTTATTTCATCGTTTCCTGAACAAAAAGACTGTGATAGAGCCTCCTTCTTGGGTGTAAACATTGCTCTGGCTCAGAATCACATTAACATGGTCTTTGGCTCTGGACACATAGAGACTATTACTAAAATTGTTTTTAACTTCTCTGTGACAGACTGGTGGTGATCCATGAAACAACTTTTGCCTATGTGCTAGAAACACCTCAGGATCTAGCACTTTTATTTTCTTTAGAAATAAAAAGTAATGTTTTCTAGCTTAGACTGTGAGACCATGACAACTTAGACTGTTAATGTGATTTATCTGCAGACATTGAGAATATATGAAGCTGTATGAAACGAATAGCTGTTCTCTGTGGGGACTTATACATTCCTTTTTTTGTTTGTTTGTTTCAAAATGATAGCAAAGTGCTGGAGCAGACTGGCTGAGGAATGGCTGGAAGCAGCAGGAGGTCCCTGAGAACTGCCTAGGGAAAGGCTCTGGGGAATGAGTTGTGTACCCTAAGCCTTCCCTGCCCTGGGAAGCAGGAAGGACCAGTGACATCTTCAACTTCCTTCCAACCTGTTTTTCTGTTCGTTAAGTGCCTACATCACCTTCCTCCTCTCTCCTCTGGGACTTGGAGTACAAGATGAATTCCCAGATCGGGATGTGAGAGAGAGAGAGCTGTCATTAATCAGCAGTTAAACTTTGTGGTGGTATCTTACATGCAAATTGTGGTGACATTGAGGCATCCATCAATCCAAGTCCACTACTCTCAGGTGCACTCAGTTGTGCCACTGCTGCTTTGGCTTAGCTTTAATATAAAATAATGTAAAATCAGATTTTTAATGATTTACAAGTGAAACCACTAACTGGGCTAGCATTTGTGACAGCCACTGGACACTGTCATCTGACTTCACTGAGGTGTATGAACTCTGATAAACTTGAGCTGAGTTTTTATTTAATCACTCATTTATAATGTACTTATTTATAATGTCCCTTAGCATTGAAGTGTGTAAGCAGACAAGGTTTCTAACAATGATGTGGTCTTGGTATTTTATGTTTAATGTGACTTTCCTCTTATTAAAAAAAATAATCTCTATTAGTCTAATTTATAGTGCCAAGGAAGAGGAAACAAAGATACAGAATAGCTTTACTTCTTATTTTCACATTCCATAACTTGCCTATCAGTAGCTTTTACTTATATTTTTCTTTGACTTTTTATTATCATCCATATGAAAAAACAACACATTGAAAAATTTTTGGTTTATAATTTATTGATGACGTCTTTCACTAGGGCATTAAAATCCATCATATTCTCATAGTTTAGTATATATCTTATTTTTGTAAGAACAGAGTTTAAGTTCTGATTTTAATAGCAAAATGATGACTTGAATTGTGACTGTAAGACATTTTTCTGTTATTTCCAAACTTTTTTACAGTTAGAGCTCTGAAGACTGAAGTGTGGAAGAAGTATGCAGTTATCAGAAGCTAGCTGGCAGAATTATTGAATATTCAAAAGAAGATTTAAAACAGAGTATTAACTGTACAAAATCTCATGCGTTGGAGATTCATTGTAACAGTAACTGAGCTGTTCGGATGTAAAATGCAGAGGGAACTGGTAACTACAATGTCTGAGCATGCAAATATCCCATGAGAACATGAACAGATATGTTACCATTTTTTTCTAACATGACCGTGTTAATGGATTAGTTCAAATACTTTGTGGAGGCTGTGTGCTTCAAAATACAGTCTTACCCACGGCTTAAAATTCTTCTCTCTAACATTTTCTGTTTTTTCTCTCAGCAGTGTCCAAAGTCTGATTCTTAGAAACCATCTTACTCTGAAGTCACGCTGTCATTGCTCCCAGATAGATCTTTATTCATATAAATGCTGTCAGTTCAGTGCTCATAACTGGCTCCCTGGCACAGTAGCTGTACGTTCCTTGTGCAGACACTACCTTAGTGTCTGGAGTAAGAGGTAGCACATTATGCTCATCAGTGGTTTTATTTAATAAAGCAAAATCCTTTTCATTTTGCTACAGGATTTTTTTTTTTACTGAAGTATAAAATAATTTCTGAATGTGTCTAAAAGAGTAAAGAAGCAGGTGAAATTTGGTTACATATTGTTAAGTCATTCTCTGAAGCTTAGCTTGGTCAACAGTGAGCTAACATATCCAGCAAACAGTGTGCAAATGCTTGGTAATGAATGGTCCAGTACTGACCCTTTTTTCTTAGAGAATATAGCTTGCTTCTGAACATCCCTTACTTCTCTAGAGGAGTGTAGACAAACATTGAATTTCAGTTTTGACTTTGGTTTTGTGACTGAAATAGAAATAGAAGATTCACAAATGATCATCAAAGGGTGTATAGTCACCAACATTGTAACTTTGGATTGGAAAAAGGAGCATCTTTTTACAATGCAAGATCCAGTTGCTTTTGCTGGAAGATTTAACAGAACATTTCCTGGTTGCTTTCGGGCAAAGTGAACGCAACAGGAGCACCAGTCTTGCATGTCTGTCTGAATGAGTTCAGCTGAAAGCCAGATCTGTTGCTTACAGTGTCTATATTGTTGTGCTCATTCAGGGCGCTGCAAGGACCTCTGCATTTAGGCCTTTTTGTGTGTATGTTGAAAACATTTGTTTCTTTCAGTACCTAGCCACTGTTACGTAATATCACATCCGCCTATGCAAAGTGGTGCAAAATTGCATAAGGCTATTACTTTTGCCCCTTGGCATAACAGAGAATAAAAATGGGATTTAAATTGTTCCCTTCGTACTTGAAATATCCCGAGGCACTTTTTGAAGTAAAATTCTAATATATAAGAAGGAAAGCTGAGTGGGTATTAGGTAACCAGCAACATCCTGGATGTGGCAATAGAGAGAAAGGCTTCTGCTTTCTTTGCAAAAGGAGAATGTGAGGCCAAGAGAGAAATGCTGTTTGAAAGCTCCACATGCAGCTGGCAAAGAAGTTTATTTGAAGTTCATCATGCCTTTTTGCACTACTACAGTGGAAATGGATTTTGTGGTCAGATCTGTTTATTTGCAGATATATTAAAAATGTAGCAATTATTTGGATGCTGCTGCAATATTAATGCATTGTGTAGTTATTACTTTCATAATTTGATATTATATATTATATTTGAGAGCTATGAGTCATTTATAGCTGGAGTTTATTTATAACATCTTAGTCACAGGGTATAGTGCAATCATACCAAGGATACAAGATAAATATGAAGATTAAGAACTACCCAGCTTGATAAAGTAAAATTCAAATTCTGAAAGTACAATTCCCATCACCTCTGACCCCCCAAATATTTCAGTGTAAAATTTCTGCAGTAAGAACTGAATTCCATGAACTGTAAAGTTTATAAAATCTTTCTCCTTGTGTCTTTTCTGAACTGTTTCTCTGGTGTCTGATGGATGAATGCATAAGTTTTTTCCTCTTTTCCTAGAGTCTGGGCAACTGGCTTGAGACATAGTTGGACAAGATGACCTCCAGAGGTCCCCTCCAACCTCAAAAATTCTGTGATTCTCTGAATAATTGGATCTGTTTGTTCTTTCTCCCATTAATTTTCAAAAAACTTGTGTACTGTAACTCTTTCAGAAATGTTCTCCTGTCTTTCGGCCTCAGCTGAAGCTAGTGAACAGCTTCCAAAGCATTTGTAAGGTCTCTGACAGTTAGTTTAGTGCCACAGGAGCTTTTATCTTGATTTCCAGGAAGTTCTGTCCCAAGAATATGTAGCATAAAAGCACTAAAACAGTTACAAAGGGATTACACAAAGTATCCAAATAGCCCTGTACTTTTTCTTCAATACTGGATGAAAGTGCATGCTTCAGAAATAGCAATAACAAGATAAACTTGCTTGATGGAGCCTTCAGAATAAAAGATTTCTTTTCCATGTATTCATCCATTTTCCTGGAGAACTTGGCTAAATTGTAGATTTGTGAATTCTTTGAGCAGTGAATTTCATGGTTCTAGCACTTGTTGCACGAAGAACCAGCTATCATTGTTATGAATCTTGCTCCTACCAACTTCATTTGATGGGCCCTAGATTTTTTACTGAGGGGTAGAAAGCCTGATCCCTCATCAGGACTTCTGACTTCTATCATTTGTTGTCTCTTTCCCAAGCTGAAGAGTTGTAGCCTACCCAGACGTCCCTGTGCCAAATCAAATACTTGAAAATACTTGTTGCCTCTCCTTGAATCTTTCTGATTATTAAAAAAAGGAGTCACAGAGAGTGAGAGAGAGAAATAAAGAAGTGGTAAACAATCTCAGCCTCACATGGGACTACGCATGTGTTTCTCAGTGACAATGGGGATTGAAAACTGTACTGCCACAAACCTCTAGGGGCAAATCTAATTACATGTCTCACTACCAGTGTACCTTTCTTTCAGAGATTCCTTGCACTATTTGAAATCACAGCTGTAAGTGTTTTCTGTGGCACAGAAACAATTTAAAGCACAGCTTTAAAATAAATGGGCCACTGAGTTTGTGAATGCCTTCCAATGTGTATAAGGCATAGTAATATCTGTGATATTACACTGAAAATTGAACCAACATTTCACAATGACAAAGATTAAAACATTGGCCATGTTATGTGAACATAGCTATAAGAAAGAAAAAAAAAGCTTGATTCTATCAAAAGGCAATACATTGCTACCTTAAAAGTGGGAACAGGTTACTTCTTCCTTTAACTCATTGGATTAAATAAGGCATATGTAATCAAAAATAACTTTAATTTTTGGTTTCAGTTTATCCTGAAGTACTGCAACAAACAATTCAAAGGCTATATTCTTCCATAAACTGCATTGGTAGTGATTTAGTCAGGATCTAGCCTTGAGTCTTCTGCTGCTGGAAGCTAAAGGCTTTGTCTTGGAAGCTGACATATATAAATTGACCAACGTGCCCTGATATTCAGTATAGTACTATTTAACAAGAAGAGTGACACTAAATGCAGTCATTACACACAATCCAGAAAGCTGAGTGTCCAGTTTCATTCAATAAAAGTGATGTATTGATAAAAGGAATTTACTTTTTGAGTAGGTCTGTCCTAACTAATTTTATACTTATGATGAGTTTGCAGCCAGGTTTTCTGGATGAGCATTATACATTATAGCATTGCAGTCATTGTTATTCTAATGCCATCCATTAGTGCCATAGGTATCACAGGGACACGGCCTCTAACTTTAGGAGTTTATATTGAGGCAAATGAGATACATAAATAGGAATGGAGGAGTGGGAAAGACAGGATAATTGTCATAATGAAAAGAATCTCCTACAGTTCTTTACTGCACAAGCATACATAGTTCACACACATTTGTTCCTGGTCCTGCAATAATGGCTTTGTGCTTGTTTTCCATACTAGTAAAATTCCACTGGTGAGACAAAGCAATGGGAGTTTTTTAGGATGGACATGAATGGGAGGAGGGAAGTCCAGGAATTTGGAATTCAGACTATTTCTTTTAGAAATACAGAGCACATTTCAATGGTTTCCTGATTGTGAGGTGACCAGTGTTCTCTAGTATGCTTTTTTTTATTTTATTTAGTAGTAATTTTAGTTAAAAATGTTGACTTCTGTTCCAGAGTTGAAAATATTGAATTCTTTTGCACATGCCTGCAAAAAGAAGGCAGAGCAAAGAACATTTTTTTAAGCTTATCTGTTCTGTCTATTTATGCTCTTAAAATATTTCTGAGGGAAAAAGGGAGTGGAGTGATTTTATATGTAGGAGACATTGGATACAGTTTCCAGTATACTGATACATATCATTACAATTGACAGAACAGGTCAGCTAAGGATTTTAGTGTGGTCTTGTGGACTTGTATATAACAAAATTAGCACCTCTCTGCTGAAACAGCCCACTAGATTTATTCACTGGGGCTGGTTATGTGTGTTGTTGATTTTTAGAGTGCTGCTGTGTCCCCATGACTCACTGCTTTGACATTAAAAACTCATTTTATACAAGACAGCCACTGTGCAAAGTGGTTGGGCAAAAAAGATAGCGTGATGTTTCTGTTTAATAGATTAGTGCAACACCTAATGAATGGTGTGAGCTTATAGTTTCTACCACATGAAGATCTGAACCATAAGATGAACCATAAGATCAACCAATGATGTTCCATGGATATTTGCATATCTGAGTACAAATTCCAAAATAGATTGCTTTTATCTTTACAATCTGAGTTCAGAACAAATAAAATAAATAAATTGGCAGTTAAACCACTTTAAAAAACAGCTAGCTATATGAATTCCACCCTGCCTTTTAGGCCCTGTGGCCAATATACTATATTGTGCTTTATATTCAAATGAGGTTTGTTGAGATGGTACATTAATGTTCCCCTTGGTACAGAGAAAGTGGTGAAGCAACCACTCAATACTTGGAATGTGCTTGCAAAGCCTGAAAGAGAAGGTAAGCATTTAAAACACTGTTTTAAGTTAACTTGACTTGGACATCCTGAACTCTGCACCTCCGTCAGTATTGCTGGCAGCCTCCTTAACAGATTCATTCTGATTAGGCTCATAAAACAGGTTAAACTCTGAATGCACTCCATTATTGATATTGCACAACTTTTTGCAAGCTTTAGCAGGGATGATAAGCCAGTTAATTAATACTGAACTGTCACAGATTCCAACAATTATGATCTGGTTTATTGCAAAGAGGTTTATAATGGGAAAGCATTCTTTTAATATGCTATTGGCTTAATAATGTATTCCCAAGAACTACATGTCCCAGCATTGGTAGATTTTAGATTAATTTATATATTGAAAGCATAATCTTTTCCCTAAGTTAATTCTCATCATGTGAACAGCAGTCTTCTGATATGAAACACTGTTAAGAATACCAATGAGAAATGTATTTGATGTCTGGCTTTTCCCACATCAAAAGAGCTAAAAAGCTTATGAAAAGAATATACTTCTAAAAAATAAAATACATTTAGGAAAGCAAAACATACTAGAAAACACAGAGCAACAACTGCAGAGCATGGAAAAACATGGTAGAGACAAAGAAAGAGCTACTTATGAGCTGTCACTAATGCTGGTGTGGAAGAGC
>NW_010166861.1:9760-22721 GCF_000695765.1 Mesitornis unicolor
GCAGCTAAATTCTACTGTCTTTTGTACTATTTTTTTTTTAGTAGCTTTGTATTTAGGCAACCAAATTCCCACAATATATGAATTATTCTGACCTGGCTTGGCGAAGTTGTGTATTTTTCAAAAAGCTTTGAGAATATAAACACCTGTCAGCTATTGTGCAGACCTACATGGGTGCAGAGGCTGACATCACCTGTCTTGTTCTAATTCCTCCCATGGTATCAAAGGAGCATGACACTGTTGATTTCCTAATCATCTCTTGGGTGTTCTTAGTTCAACTTCAGCTGCAACTTGACTTCAGTTATTAAATGATCCATATACCTCTACTAACTGTGGCACCTTACTGTTAGCAACTTCTGATTACATGACTGCTGTATTCCTACACATAATTTCATCTTTTTGAAATCTCTCACACAGTTATTTAGGGAAATGGCATTTGGTTATATCCCAGTTGTGTTTAGCCCACTTATTTTTCCCTGTAGTCATAGTAAGACACTTAGGTAGTATGTCGTTGATTTAACTTCTTGGATAGGGAAAAAATCCAAACCTGCTGGCTAAATGGACTAAAGGCAAGGGCAAACTGATCCTACCCACCACTTTAATAAGCTGCTTTTTCTTTTTCAGTGGGAGGAGAGAAGCTTCTCTCTGACTTCACTGCACTCTGCTATGGGCAGCAGCCTATGAGTCACTGCCTTGAAGAGATAGTGACTTATTTTAATTACCCTCAATGAATGCTGCATTTGCAGGAATGAGTCATAGCCTAATGCAATTTCATAATAATTATATAAGTATTTTAAAGTGATGCCGTGTGGCAGGCTGACTCCTGGAGAACATGATTCATTTTAAATGAGCTAGTTTATATTATTTACTAGTAATAATTACTTCTGTTATTTATAGATAGTGTGCATGGTTCAATACAGATTGACATTATGATAAGGTTCCTGAGCCCAGGGGCATGCAGTGTATGGATGCAGACAGAGTGATTAAAAACGTGGTGGGTGAGATTGCAGAGAAGCAGACAGAGAAGCTCTGTGAAGACTGTTTTGCTTACCTTTTACTGAATAATTTGAGGTCCGGTCAAGCGCTTACAACCACATACAGAGCTGCTAATGGCCAGGGGAGTGCATGAAGCAGAAAGGCAGGCAGTGCCACAGAAAAGTGGGTAAGAACTAGGGCTAAAGACCTCAAACTTCCTTTCCTTCTCGTTTACCACTGCCAAACACTGTTTTGTGAAGGGTTATCAGGTTGAACAAAGCAGGTTTGGTGTAAAGGATTCCAAGAGGTTGCTCATTGGCAGGTGTGCGCGTTTTCCACTTGGTACTGGGAAGGACATATTTTATTAAGTAGCTGATTAGGTAGTGCTCTGGTAACAATGTGCTGCTGTTAGCAGGTGGTAGGTATACTCTTTTACATGCTTACTATAGTTCTTTCTTTACTCTTCTGAAGGAAAGTGGGGGAAACATGCAGCACAGACTGGCATATATACTTGTGTAACTCTTGCAAGGAAGCCTGTTACTAGGTAGAAAGGACTGGTAGACTGAGGTGGGTTTTTCTGAACTGTGGAGAGCTAGTTTAGGCGTGTTTGTGTGCTGCTGGGGAGGAGCCCATTAATGACAGAGGAATTTTCTTTGTTTTCTGTCCAGCTGCCCATTGCCTTGGGCTACTTTCCTTGGGTGGTGTCTATCTACTTACCATAACATAGGGCTCGGCATGAAGAAGAGAATCCATAAGTCTTCAGTCACAGGCAAACCATCTTAACCACAAGACCATTCTCACTCCTGTACAAACAAGCAGCTTGCTTTAATTTCTTTCTGTAGGTAGTTATGATAGACAGTTCATGTAAGAATGTTAGTGGTGGAGGTTTTGCTGTAAGAAATGTGTTTTGAGCGGAGACTTGAAAGATGAATGAGTCAATGGTTTCACGGAAAAGAAAGGTTTTCATTTATATGAAGACTATTGTTGCCCGATTTGTCAATTATATTTCTGAAAGCATTAGCTGGAGCCAGGAGTTTTAAGCTGTGAATAAAAACGCACACAGGTATTGTGAGAAACAGGAATCAACAGACTACTTTTTAAATAATTCTGTCCATCTGCCCATCATTATTGTGAAGTATGTAATCTTTCTCGGATTTTATCAGAAATACATCTGAATCACTTATTACTGAGGTGCTTGTGCAATAGACATGGTAGAAGAAAACACTGACAGGTCTCCAGAAGGGTTTGGTCTAACTGTCACCAACTGGTTTTGGTTGTGGTTCCAGATTTATTCTTTTTTGCTCTGATTCCTTGAAGAACATGTTGATGAGCAGTGTCTCTACCTAGGCTGACATAACTGAACAAGTAATATTTGCAGTGTGCTATCTCTGGCAGAGGGAATTCTACTGAGCGTGTACTGCATGGGATTTTGTGTCATGTTGTTCCCAAGAGTCCAAATGGGAGTTAAACAGCTACTTGGAAGAGAGAGTATTAACCCATCATAATTACTGTAGATTTAACTCACATCTGGGCTGACCAATTTGTTTATCTGCAAAGATTTTTCTCTCTCCTTGAAAGTGACTGCCAAGGATATAGAGAAGGGGCAACGACCAGATTGCCGGTGGTAAACACTATTGGTTGTAATCCCATCTGATGTTCAGGTAAGAACAATATTACAAAATGCTGAAGTATTTTCTTGGTAGTTTGCATGCTGGCCCTGAAAACTGCAGTTTCTGTCAGAGCAAGTAAGAGGTGCTACCAAAGCTGTCATCTGGCCCTTCCTATGTCCTGATACATGTTATTTTCTGAGTGTTAACAGCAAACATTGCAAGAACGCTTGTAATAAAGATGGTTGACACATCAAATTAAGTTGCATAAACCCAGCCCTGCTTTTGAACTGTTTGCTCTGGTAAGGAGGGGGGCTGTGGCCACTGGCGCCTGTGGCTGGATGACAGCTCAGTTATACAACAGCAAAACAACAAAGTTGACTCCTGAGGAGCCTGGTGCTTTGTTCTACAAAGGCTGCGGGGAGAGAAGCGGCTGCACTGCTGCTTCCGTGGAGCAGCCCCATTGTTAGGCAGACAATACTTGGACACAAAGCACACAAACCTTCTGAAGCCTCAGTGTCCAGTATGGGGCTCTTACTTTCACTGCAGGAAGCATGCGACATGCTCGTAAAAGGAGCACAGAACTGGCAAAAGCTAATAGTGCAGAAAAATGGGCCCGATGTATAAATGATGTCTTTGACAATGCTTCTGGCTTTATTTTTAGGACTTTCTGTAGACCCTCGTTATGAAATCTGTGCATATGAGAGAGGACAGCCCAAGATGTTAAGACTAGATGTAGCTTTTTCTAAAAGCAGTACTTTTTGTTTTTCCTCATTATACACCAGAAAAAATCTGCAAGATGTCATGAAGCGAAGAAATCATCCAGTTTTCTGAGGATATTCCTGAACTATTTCTAATGCTCTACGGCAATGATCCAAAAGTGCAGCACCTGCAAGAAACAGAGGGTATGAATTTTTCAGAAAAGTGAAGCACAACTGATTCCAAGTGCAGTGAATAAAATGCTTGAAAACGGAAGCCTGAATATGTTTGTCCATTTCTTTGCCTTGGCTGAAGACAACCAAGACATTGGTTGGAATACTTATGAGTAAATTATGAGTGAATATTTATGTAAGCATATACCATTTCAGCACTGCCGAAACAGCATTGCAAAGCAATATTGGCACTGACAAATTAGACAGAGGCAAAGACTAAGAGATTTAAAGTATGAGAAATCAACTTTGCTTCTTCTGATCTGAAGACACCCAGAAGGAATGCTTTACTTTTAATCAGAGTCAGGCTTTATAACAAGCTCACTTGCATGTTTCAACTTTCAGACTGAAAATAGGCTTTTTGAAACAAACGTAGTTTGTGAAAATGGCTGAAGAGGATTGCTTTCAATTTGTGCTTGCTTAGAATAGAAGGATTGGCCTGGATTAATGCACTATTTCAATAGTATGGATGTGTGAACTGGACCAGCCATCTAAAATAGTGAGGTTCTGGTGTATCAAGAGCATCAAACATGCTGGTGCGGCCAAAGCAACAAGTGGCAAGATGGGGGAGAAGCTGTGACCCTGATGAACACATCCCCCAGAGTGACCTGCTCCCCTAGCTTCCTTGAAGCTGTGCTGCAGTTTCCCCCATGCACTTGGACTTCTCTGTCACAGCCCTGGATCATGCACCTCCCAAAGACCTGAGCCTGGCACCACAAGTCCAGCTGCAGGAGAGAGTGAGTGGTGCTGTGCAGTGAGTACTGGTAACGCAAAGTTGGAGCATCAAGGTGGGGTGTAGCTATTGTGTTCAGTTAGTGGTATCTTACTGGCTTGAATTTAAGGTTTCTTCCTAAATGCTTCATTTTAAAAATTTGACAAACTGTTCTGTCCTGGGTGCAGCTTTTTGCTCTGACGTCACTTGTTCAATGTTTGTAACGGCGTGTCCTTCTCTTGCCTTTTGCCCAGGTGGAACATTACATTGAACTGCCACAAGTTATAGAGTGGCTTAAACACCTCCAGTTACCCCGATAAACTATTTCTGGCACACAGGTTCTTCCTGAGATTATTATAAACAGGGCTGGGCTGAGTGAGTGCCTGGACAATTAGAGCATCTTTTTATGAGAACTCAGTGTACTCCTTAAGAGGAACTTTTTCCTTACCTGATGACTACCCCAAAAGCAGGCAGGCAAAAGGAAAAACAAAAGGCACATCACTTCAAAACAAGAAAATTACATTGCTGTGAACATCAAACATACAAAGGGAATGTAGTGCTGTAATACCATGAATCATTTGAGTAAAATCAAACCTCTCTCTGAACCTGTGGGGTCACTCCTCAACACAGTTTCCCATGCAAACCGTTCCAGGAGAGAACCCTCCTGGTCGAGTCTGTCAATCTAATGACAGGTTCTTTGTCAGAAAACATTGCATTAAGTCTCTCCAGACATTTTTAGGAGCTCTCATTTTAGAACCTACCTGTTCATAAAAAACAAAACTGAAAAAAAAATAGGATTAAATTCTTTTTTTGAGGGCTTTACATCCTTTTCCTGCTTTTTTTCTGCTCCCTTGCCCCCTTTAACTTAGCTTAGGAAGTGAACTGTGTGTTAGATTTGTATCATATCTAAGGCTGAGGAACATGAAGCTGTTTTGGTGTAAAATCTTTTGAGGTGAGCACTGAGCTGCTCAGTCTCTCATGTTTTGCTGTAAAATCCCTAACTAGAAGTCTATAACCAGTTACAGTCAAATTTAGAAGATGGATCACCTGGTTTGGTTACTGTCTGCTATTTTTAAAAAATGGTGTGGCCCATTGGCTTGGTCGTATTATGGTGGCTTTTGTTCAGTGATTTGATACAAGGAACACATATTTCAGTAGAAAAATCCTCAGGCTTTATGTCACTTCAGACAATACCCAGGATGTGAACACAAAGTTCTTGGAGGTGAAAGGAAAATGCTTTATCCTGCCTCTTCAGCCAGCCTTCCATGAACTGACAGGAAACCGAAGTACACAACACCCTTAGGCAAAGGGGCCTTTATGTTTGAAAGGGACAAACAGAAAATGTTATCTGCGACATATGCCATTGGTGAAGCAAGAGCTAGATTTTTCATGTGGATGTTCAGTAAGGCCCTAGAACGCACTGGAAAATTCAATGTTGATTTGTCCCATCTCAGCACTTTTCTAATGATACTTCCAAATTGGAAAATAGGCCATCCGGTTGCTCTTTGTTGTGCAACAACATAGGAAATTATTAACTGAATTAAAATCTTTCAGAACTGGCCCCACAAACAGTTAACTTAGAAAGCAATCACTCCTGACATTTCAAAACAGCTAAAAACCTGTACCTCAGATATAATTAATCCTGAAATCCATGGAATGATTGGAATATCTCATCGTAGGAGTAAATCTGGAGAGATTATCTCCTTCATGTGAGAGGCAAGTCCTAACAGCTACAAAATAAATCCCTCCTGTTCCTTGGGTTGCTTGTGTTAATTCGTGTGCCAATGGCAAGGGAAAGGACGCACAAAGTAGCGGTTGCAGGACAATTTAGTATAGTTGTTGGAAAAGCACTTTGCCGATGGTGTTTCCTCTGGGCAAACAGACTAGTCTTGAGTTGTACCTATGATATCCCTACTAGAAAACAGCCTGGAACAGAGATTACAAGTTTTAATGTCAAAGTGCAATCGTTGCAGGTTTTTAAGTCTTCATGAAAAGCGCAAAATGAGCGGCTTGTAAGAAAGTCTTTTCTTTGTCATAGCTTCTTAAAATTTTTGCAGTTGGTTGTACAACTTATCACATGGGCTTGCCAGTCACCAGCTGTACTTGTTCTGTGGCTGTGTGTCACCCTGAATATAAACTGTATATAGAGAGCTGCGCTGAACCTCTGGTTCGAGTGCCAAGTTCGCTGTGCAGCGTGAAGTTTGAACGGCGTTGTGTGTGCAGGACCTGAGACAAATACTTATCATATCCTCCCAACCCAAATTTGCTGCTTCTTCTGGTCAGTCTTCTCTGTAGCTGTCACTGGGTCTGACAGGACCACAGATGAGATCTTTGAACTTCTCTTTCACCTTGTTACCTTTCTGGAATGAAACTGAAAATAGTTTTATAACTACCAGCTTTACGCATAGGGCTCATTTGGAAGTGACTGGAACAAATCCAACTTTTGTCTTACTGGATGTTCACCAGATAACAACCTCGCTGTGGCTGTGTCCGGACTATTTTTGTCTCAGAGGCCTGGCGATGGATGACTCTGTATGTTATTACAGCTTTATTGGGCCATTAAGCATTTCTCCCAGTAAAAAACAAAACAAACAAAAAAAAGAAAAACAACCAAAAATTCTGCATTGCAGCCTTCACCCTCATAATTATATTTGCATTTTTTTTAGCCCAAAGAGAGCAGGGATAACTTCCTGCAGTGCTGTAGAATTCTTTTCTTGAGAAAACTTGAGAGAAACCTCTCCCACATGCATGTTGCCTTTACCATGGCCTATTTGTCTGTATTGTTATTTTTAACCAGTGCTGAGATTAATTTAATTTTGCAAGTATTCTCATGGTGTCATCAAATTAATGCCACCTGTCAACTGATAAATTGTAGCTTTTATTAAACATACTGCTAATTACCAAAGACTGATGCTTAAGCAGTGTTGCAAAGCAGGTCTGACACTAGAGATCTCTGAATTAATGTGAGGCTCTCAACCTGCAAAACAGCTTACAAGAGGAAGGGTCTCATTTCCATGCTATTTATATTTGTGTTGAACAAAGTCATTCGCCCAGGGACACATCGACATGACAGATCAAAAATCATTTCTGTGAGAAGAATTTGGATCAGATGTACACTCCATCAAAACCCCTTGGTTAATGCCAACATGTTGCAATAAATCACATTAAGCTATGGAAAATATCTTTCTGGTTTACAAAATCTGTCTCAGGGAGAGAAGATTGGTTTGGTTTTGTATAAGCAGCCATTTCCACTGGATTATTTCTTTGCTTAATGAGTCCCATATGGAAGCAAGGGGTTTGGCTTCTTCTGAGGAGCACTTGCTTACCTTAGAGGCTACTGAATTTCATTAATAGTAAATAATCTTTTTGTAGATTGCCCTTAGGTGCCCTGCTTGCAATGCCAGCTGCCTGTGGAGGGGTGGCTGATTAGTGAAGAGGGACAAATGCTTATTCCCTCGTCCCTCACGGTAGGCCAGTATCCTGAACTGCTGCTCTTGATCGATCTGTTCTGACAGTGCATGGAAATTACAGTGCAACCTTTTCGAGGGAAGTCTCCAGTTTCAAAAAAATGCTTTTAATAGTTTGATAGGTCTCCACAAACGTGGGTATGTCCTGGTAACTGGCTGCTGTGCTCCCAAAATTACATTCTAACATTCCACTCCATGCCATGAACTGAAAACTACTGTATAAATAGGAAGGATAATTGGATTAACTGCAAGATGACAGTGATTAAGATCCTAGCCTGGGTTCTGGATCCTCTCTTTTGGCAACAACTTCCTGTGCAACTTCCAAGGTAATCTATAAAGGTAAGGTTTCTCCGTACCCTAAGAGACCTGGGCTTTAGTTCCTCTGTGTAGAGTAGGAACAACAGCATCCTTCCACTGTACCAGTTCTCTAAGAGTACATGTTTCAAGAGACTGTGCTCATATACTGAAGATACAAATGTGTATCTGCTCCATCAATCAATGGGAAAAGTTAGGCTAAAATGCATTATCAAAACACAAATCCTGACTTTTCTGGAGTGTTTCACATGATTTGAGAGAAGTGGGGGGAAGCAAGGGAGGCTGAACTGGAAAAGTTCTGCCAATGTGAAGTAGTATATGCCCTCACAGGAGTGGGCAGAAGATTGGGTCACATCAGGGCATGGGTAGGGAAACACATTTTGTGTACCTGTACCAAAGCTAGCTCTAGAGCAGCTTCTGCCTGTGAAAATCTTTGTGTCTAATAGTCCTTGCTCAAGAGCTATAACTCTCTGTGTAGTGACTTGGTGTGGTTACTAACTACTTGCAGGAATCAAAGACCTATAGCTGTCAAAGGAATAGCCAAACATGCAAAAGCTGAACAAAAGCTGAAACAACTCATTTCTACTCCATATCTTACATAAAATGTGTCTGTGAGATGTCATCTGATACATGAAAAAAAAAAATGACACCAGCTACCATTCACCAGAAGCCTATTGTCCTAAATCCTGCTGCTGGATACAACACAGTGGCCAGCCATGGCCAAAAAGTGATGAACAATTTGTTTATCTCCTTTCAGAGACATTTAAGGCTCAATGCATTTTCTTTTATGCTGCTGTGTGTCTGCACTATGTCAAGTGACTGGACAGGAAAAGGCTTACATGAGGTTATATGAAGACTGGGTAACACTAAGTTATTATTTCTCTTAGGGAGACCCAGCAAGGTCCAGCAAGAATGCTCTCTTTCTTGGTGCCTATGGCCAGGTGTGGGAGGTCACCAGAATAAGGGATACACTAACAAAGTGTTGTGGTGTTGTTTCTTTTTTTTAACTGAAGAAGGAAGAAAAAAATCAACATAATTGGATGAGGAAAATAACAATGAGAATGTAACATTCAGTGTGTGAAATTTGCCTGGCCTGACAATGTTCCTGTGAAATGTCATCTGTGGTATTTAGCAAGCTGAGTAGCTGCTAAATTACTTTATAAATATATATCACGGATCAAATGGATGACTATACAACCACATAAGCCTCATGCTGCTGTTTCAGTGCTCACAGTGATGCACTCTGTGCTGTCCTTTTTTTCTGCAATCCATCCAGAAAGAGCTGACAGTCATAAATTACAGTTCTGCAGTTTAGTGTGTCCTGTATAGGTGTTTTTTAAAAGAATCAATGGTAAATTAGCTTGATTTTCTAAATCAATATTACTTTACCATACTCAGATCATTTACACTATGTGAAGAAAAGCATTTCCAAATTTGAGACATTCAATTGACAATCAGTTCCAGACTCATGTCAACTGATTCACAGTTAACAATCAGTGATAGCTGAGTGCTGCCTTCATTTCTAGTCAAGGGGGTTATGCTTGGCAGTCATCACTGTTCTGCATGTTCAGCCAATGAATACTTACCAAACCAGTACAAAGTAGAGTGGAGTATGGAAATAATGTTTTGAAATTGAAAATTCTGGCTAGAATTTTCTGGCATACATGGGTAGGTGAAAAAATTCTTGGTCAGATTACATGTTCTATCACAGACTACTAGATTCCTCAGTTTAATAGGGTAGTGCTTGATTATGAACATAAAGAACAAATAACTTTCCTCAATCCATCCATCCTACTTGAATTTCTAAACGTCTGTGGCAATTATCACATGCACACATAGGCTTCTGTAACAACAAGCATTGAGGTTTATTTAATAAAGAGGGATGGATTTATCAGGCCTGTGCCAAGCCTCTAGTAAGGACAAGAAAAGTTTTTTAGAACACTTTAGTAAGGTCTTCCAGTGATGTATACCTGGGCAAACCTCTGATCTTTCTTGCTTTGTCTCATTCTTTTATTGACCTTCACTTAACCTCAGAGGCCTGATTTTCATAAGGTATATTTGAATACCTGCTTCTATTGTTTTTTATCCCTCAGGGATTACACAGATTGGATCCGCTGTGATGTCAACAGAGAATTTGCAATGCTTTTAGGAACTAAATTATGTGATCAGCCAAGATATTTCAGTGTACTGTAACTTTTATTGTTACTGTTGTGTAGGTTAGATCTGAGTATTTCTTTGTACTGATATGAATAATTGTAAGCATCTAGCTTCAAACTTAACACACTCCAGAACACCTTGAAGGTTCCAGATCCACAATTTCCTTCATGCCATTATTCAGATTAAATAAAAATCCAGTTGAGATAAGCTTTATGGTTTGTCATGAGGGAAGAGCCCTGAAGTAAGCCCCTGAAAATGAGTCAGTATGTTTTGGTAATCTTGTTTACAGTATTTTCTTTCCAATTAGAAAAACAGATATATGTATTTAAAAGAAAGCTACAGCTGCCAGGTCTTTTCCTTGGTAGAATTTAGTACCAAATGTCATGCTGTCAGCTGCCATAAGGACTGAATGATGCCTGATTGCTTGATTCTGGTCTCACCAAAGCCAACAGAGGCCCAGTGTAGCACAGACCCAGTGGAAGCAGGACCAGGACAAAGCTGGTCTGGATTCTTCATTTCCTTCTGAGGACTCTTACCTGGTGCTTCTTCCTCACCCAACCTATCTCACATGGGACTTTGCGGGAGCTTCTCAAGAAAGACCTCCCAGCAGTTATGACCGTCGACTGAATGTTTGCTATTTTCATAGGCTTGCTGTAGTCCTAACAAAGTATGCCTAAAAATAGTAATAATAACAATAACAGTAATGTTTTGTGCATGTACCATCAAGTCTAAGGACAGGAAAGCCTGGCACCTATTGTGCTGACTTAATGATTGTTATAGTGATTGGCATGAGAAAGGAACATCACAGTTCCTTTGGTGCTTTAGGGAACAAAGGCACACTTTTCATCCCTGAGTCTACTTACAAGACTTAAGGATGAGACTGAACAGCTCAAGGCCTTGGCAGTGTCAGTGAGAGGGGGAAAGGGAGAAACCCACAGCTTTCATTTCCGTAAGTAAATATGGCTTGTTTTTATTAATTCTCCTCTATGAGTTGAGCCATGTGCTGTAGCACTGTATCACTTTAGAGGATGTTGTTGCAACAGAAAAGGTATTTTCCAATTCTTATCCACCCACAAAAGTATTACCAAGAAAGGTACTTCTAATGTACCTCCCTCGTGAAATAAATACTTATGATCCCTGCTGTTAGAAATGCACATACCAGTACTGGCATGTTCTGTTTTCCTTTATCTTTATTTGGACATTTTCCATTTTTTGTCCTTCTTATGGTTACCAGTGCAACCTTATTCTTAACACTGATCTGCTTTATCACACCCCTTCATCTGACCCTGTAAGAGAGCTTCAAATCTCCACATGCTTCAGCTCTTGGATTACGCCAGCATCCATTTGAATTGAGAGTATTCTTCATGACGAGGCAGACAGGCACAGTCCTGGGGCTTTGGACACAGTCTAGACCTGAGCTGCACTGATGAAGTAGGGGAGGATGGATGTCATAGGCTATGAAACTCTAAAATGTTATAAGATGTAGGTGGAAATAGTCATGGGGGAAGCTGTAGGTCAGCTGTTGCAAAGAATGTAACCAGGCTGACTGATCAGCTTGTTTCAAAACACTGGGTTCCCCTTTTTTAGTCACAAAATAATTAGGCACAGAAATACTTTCTGTTTTCTAGAAATGGAAAGGAACTGGAACATCAGCAAGTTTATTGCCCTTATTAAAAGCAGGATTGCTATTATTTTGAGCAGAAGATATGAACTTGATATTTGACTCTCTTTCTGAAAGAGTAAGAAAAAAGATCTTTTAATTACTGCACTTATTTCCATATTTTTCTGCATTTTCTTTTTCAATTGCCTCAAGGTTTTATTCTTTATCAGTAGTTGTAGGGCCTGGATAACTGGTAATTAGTGAAGCAGTTTATAGAACTATAGCTGATTTACCATCTCAGGAAAAATATTATGGGGTGAAGATGATGTTGTTTAATTATACCAGCATGGAATTGCTTCAGTTAATCACTGAGTGAATATAATCTAGAGCTTTTAAATCAGAGCTATACAGTCATTTTCAATAACTCTACCATACAAAAAGCTTCCAAATTGTTACTACTTTTAGAGCATACAGTCTGACCTTAGGAGATTTGAATCACCTGAATATTTAGTTCGCCCTTATTCAACTGCTTATTTTGAGTCCAAGTGCATCTCACCAATATTGAGCTATTAGACATGGAAGCAACAGTTCTTCAATGCAACTGTCCTGAGGAAGTGAAAAGACCACTTTTCTTTAGCATGTGAACTTGATGATAAACAAGAAGTACTAGCCTGTCTTCTGGTCATCAGCCATGGTTAGCATATGGGAAAGGAGATATTCTACATTGGGCTGCTATGCTGTCTACCACCTCAAGCAGCAGTAAAAAGTATACCAGCATTTAGCTATGTTTGTTTGTAAATTTATTTCCATATTAACTCACATAACTTGAATACCAACTTTTCAGTTGCTTGGGTTAAAGCTTCAAAAAAACCCTTCCTTAGATGCTGTTTGTTCTTGATGTTTTAATGGAGATTTTTAGCGTAGTGAGATTAAGGTACGATCTGTGTTATTTATTGCCATTTATGATGACTCTTAGGAGACATCTATCTTTTGGACAGAAAACAGAATGAAAGAATGCTGTAACAAGATTTTTTTCTGCCTTATTTCTCTTTTTAAAGTTCCATTTGACCACTCGCTATGACAATCTGAATATGTTTAATGCTGATTAAAATAATTAATATATAACATTTAATATGAAAATTATAACTACTTTCTCATTAAGTTTCTCAAAAGAGGAGAATCACAGAATCACAGAATCACAG
>NW_010166862.1:0-1354 GCF_000695765.1 Mesitornis unicolor
CCATCCCCATCCTCATCCCCATCCTCATCCCATTTCTCCTCATCCTCATCCCCATCCCCATCCCATCTCCATCTTTATCCCATCCCATCCATCCCATCCCCATCCTCTTCTTCATCCCAGTCCCATCCCCATGTTCATCCTCATCCCTTCCCATTTCCATCCCCATTTCTCCCCATCCCATCTCCATCTTCATCCTCATCCCCATCCTCATCCTCACCCCATTTCCATCCTCATCTTCATCCCATCCATCCCATTTATCCCATCCCATCTCCATCTTCATCCTCATCTCTTCCTCATCCCACCCCATCCCATCCATCCCATTTATCCCATCCCATTTATCCCATCCATCCCATCCCCATCTTCATCTTCATCCCCTTCTTTATCCCATCCCCATCCTCTTCTCCATCCCAATCCCATCCCATCCCATCTCCATCTTCATCCTCATCCCATCCCATTTATCCCATTTATCCCATCCCATCCCATCCTCATCTTCATCCCCATCCCCATCCCATCCCCATTCATCCCCATCCTCTTCTTCATCTCATTCCCATCCCCATCTTCATCCTCACCCCATTTCCATCCTCAACTTCACCCCCATCCCATCCCATCTCATCCCATCTCCACCTTCATCCTCATCCCCATTCTCATCCTCACCCCATTTCCATCCTCAAATTCATTCTCATCCCATCCATCCCATCCCATCCCATCCATCCCATCCCATCCTCATCCCCATCTTTATCCCATCCCCGTCCATCCCCATCCTCTCTTTCATCCTTATCCCCATCCCATCCATCCCATCCCATCCTCTTCTCCATCCCAATCCCATCCCATCCCATTTCCATCCTCATCTTCATCCCCATCCCATCCCCATCCTCTTCTCCATCCCAATCCCATCCCATCCCATCCATCCCATCCCATCCCCACCCCACCCCATCCCATCCCATCCCATCCCAGTCCCCTCCATTCATCCTCATCTCCATCCCATCCCATCCCATCCCATCCATCCCCATCTCCATCCCATCTCCATCCCATCCATCCCATCCCATCTCCACCTTCATCCTGAAGGACGTCTGTACCCCATCTCCATCCTCTTCTTCATCCCCATCCCATCCCATCCCATTTATCCCATCCCATCCCATCCCATTTATCTCATCCCATTTATCCCATGTATCCCATCCATCCCATCCCATCCATCCCATCTCATCCCATCCCATCCCATCCCATCCCACCGCCGTCCCTCACCCGTGTGTGTCCGGACGTGCCTCTTGAGGTCGAAGGTGTCGTTGAAGCCCTTCCCGCAGTAGGGACACGGGTGCCTCTTCACTTGGCTGTGACACTTGAGGTGCCGCGTCAG
>NW_010166863.1:0-17342 GCF_000695765.1 Mesitornis unicolor
TTCCAACCTTGTGTGGAGCAATTTTTATTATAATTATAACTCTCTCTCTATTCCCTTCTCTTAATCCTCCCCCTGGAAGGGGTAGGGGCAATAGAGAGAAAATCCTGCTCTCTCTCTCTCTCTGACCCTTAAACGGAGGCAGACAACCAAAACTTTGATATTGATGGGAGATTTTTGGGTGATTAGCCATTAACTAAGGAAAAAACAAATCATCCAACTCAACTGTGGTTATCCAGTATCCCAAGAATACTGATTTGCTGTTTTCTAATACTGGTTAGCTGCCATTTGTCTAGGGATAACTTTCAGTGAGTAGTACAACTGTGAATTATGTAAACACAGATGCAATAACAATGCTCTCTTGCTAATGATGATTGTTTCTTAGTAATTGTATGTATCATTCCCGTAATTATAATGTTATTTATTATGTTAATTTATTACGGTATTCCCATTAATTATATCTGAATGTGATTGGACTACTTGCTATTTCTGACACTTGATGCAGTTAGGAATGACGTGGCCCACATTTTAATTAATTCATTAATGTTGCTCTTGTTTGGTATGTGCTGAACTATGCACTGCTTATTTTACAAGCTTTTTTTTTTCCTTCCTTTCCTTCTCTACTGATGAAGTACCTTGTTTTAAAGATGCAGCGTAGAACAAAGGCATTTCCCAAGTTTAAAAAAAAACATGAAACAAAACCCTATATATATATATATGTATTCCCGAATGCTCAGCTCTATATTTGTACCATTAGATGAAGCCTTGAAAATTTTTAAAATAGTGTGTCTATATATATGTTTTTATATGTATAGATGTTTATCTCTCAGAAATGAGATATAAATTATACAGTAATACCAGAAGAAAATGGCATACCAGTTCTTAAAAGTAAGATTTTATTCTCAAGTTTGGAAAGGGTGAATTAACCTCTTGGGAAAGATACTGAAGGTGTTGCTGAGCACTCTATTGGCAGGGTACAGAGAGAGATCACATCTTGACTAATTCTCAAATAACTGGCAAAAGAAGTAAAGAGACACTGCCTAAAGGCATTATGCCTTTCCATGCCTCATCCTGATTTTTCTTCTGGAAGTTATCTGGGCAAGAAATGCATTAAAAAAATCAAGAAAGAAATCAGCCAGGCTGGGCAAGCAAGGCTAAGTGCTAGAGGTGAATGACAGCTAAAAGTAATCTGAATGAGTACAAATGGAAGTTTTAACTTAAAGTTTCTTACTAAGCACAAAATATCTCTGGCCTCAACAGCCCCAGAAGACCATCTCCATGGCAGGGCAACCTATTTAAACAGAAAGGTCAGACTGTCAAAGAAACTAAACTGCCTCACGGAGCTGTAGAGCAGATGATGAACTGGGAGGTAATTTAATGAACTCCTCCAACCTCCCATCATTTGATATTTCACACTCGGAGATACTTGGGCTCCACAGTTAGCAGTGCAGCAGATAGGAGCTTACTGAGTTCCAGACAAAACTAATAATCCCAAAGAGAAATATAGGGGAGAAAGCATGCTTTAGCTCCTTTGTGCCACTAAGACTATTCTGGTTTCACAAATAGTTGTCTTCCATAATCTGTTCACCTTTCAGAACTTTCTGTTTGTTCCTCTAAAAACAATGACCTTTGATGCTGGAGAATGTCTTTGCTGCTAACATACAGGGTCGAAGAGGGACCTCAAGGCTAGAGCCTTCAAGTTATTCCCCCATCCCATCGTTTCCCTGGTGGGGAAATACATGGGGTCACTCAGGATGATGAGCATTGGTGCTGGTATTTCCAGATACAGCTCAGAAGCAGACACATTTCTAGCTGACTAGATAGCCTATTTCCTCATAAGAAACGTGCAACAAAAAACATGCAAGCAATTTTTTTAAATAAAAATATTTAGGTCAGTGACCAAAAATACTTTCTATGTTACTCTCTGTGTTGAACCCTGATACATCTCATTTCCAGGTTAAAAAGTCCTTTCTCATCAAATTTAAAAACAATGAAAGTTCAACTGAAAATTTTTATATGCTAGCCTTCTTCCCAATTTGATGGACACAAATATACTTAAAAAAATGAAATGTATGTGTGATTACAATACATTGCTAATTAATTACTATAATGAAATTTACAGTGACTTAAGGTATGTTATCTCACATGAACTAAGTATCTGCCAAGATACAATGCTTAGCTACTGTGATCAAATAAAAAGTGTAGTTAGAAACTTTCAGCCGTCTCAGACAATGTTACCACCTCAGCTCCCTGAACAATTTAAAATGTTTAAAACTCTATCGGAAACCATTACAAACCTTTCTGTGTGTACTTTGAAACTGACTCTGCATATCCTCTTCTATTTATTGTGTGTTTGCAGTTTTTACCAACTTTTGCATTTGTTTAGGAACTATTCATTTTCAAAGTAAAAATATCATTACCATTACTCTTCAAAATGTGAACCGGGAAAAAAAAAGAGAAGAACCATGAGATCTATTGTGTTCTGAACCTTCTTACAAGAACAAATCATTCATGCTGCAAATATTTTGGTGCCTTACGGAATGGATAATATCTAGCATTCAGAACATGAAGAAGCATAAGAAGCTGAGGCTTTATATATCATTCTTCTAAAATACATGCAATTTGCAAAATTCATTACGAAGAAAATAAAGAAAATGCTTGGGTTTTCTTTCATAAAATAAAGCTAATCAAGATGTAATTAGAGGTTAGCAAAATTAATAAAAGATAATAATTGTATTAGTTTATAAGTATTAATATACATTGGGACCCTGATCGTAACTGTGTAACACAGTTACAGGCAGTCACTCATATCAAAGCATTTTGTACCATATTAAAAAGGACAAGTGTACCCGAAAAGGAATCAACTGTAGTTAGAAATTGTAGTATTCTCAAGGTCAGAGCCACTAACAACTTTAAAACGTGAAAGCTGAGGTCCTCAAAGCCACAGTGGCCCTGAAGCACAATGGGATCTCCTGGCTTCCAGTAGTGCCCATGAGGGGAGCTAGAGCTTCTCCTCATGAGAATGGAAGTTTGCATTTTGAATACTGGCCAGACTGCAACCAGTCTCTGTCTATTCCTTCCTCTTCTACTGACAGAGCTGGCCATGAAACAGATTAAGATCTGCCAAGATGTTTATAGTGTTTTAAAATCAACCAAAGTGCAAGATTCATGGGCCGTAACAACCTGGCCTTAGAAACTCCCTTTTTCCTAATCCCTAAACTCATGAGCTAAATTCCAGTTTACATTAACTGTGGCAGGTCCAGAGCTATCTCAGAGGGCAAACAGGTAATGAGAGCAACTCTATTATCCACTTCATGGCAAGTCATTTCCACTTGCAAAAAAAAAAGTCTATCATTACCCGTCTGCATTCTTCTTTTTATGTGGTATCTCACCTGTTATATCCCTCTGCAGGGAAACAGGATATTCAATTAGCAGAGTCAATTTTCTCACTTGAAGGAAATGGGAGAAGGAATTACACTGTATTTGCCTAATATAGTGCACCAACTGTATTTGAAGGGTGTTTATCGGCCCTATTGACCACTGTTGCTGAATGTTTTCTGTGAGATAGTGATTCTGCAGCCATTATAGCTTCCCCTACACACATTACCTTTTGCTCAGTCCAGTATCTTCATGCTGTTTATCAGTTTTCCTGAGATTCTGCTTTTAGACACTTGTTCCCAAAGAGTCTTTGCAGCATGTCACAAGTTTTTCATGTTATCTAATCAATGGGAAATACTATTATTCAGACTGTGGTTTAGAATATGAAACAATCAGGCCACAGAGCAACCAGACATAGAAGAGAAAAAAACTGACCTTGTAACAAGGACTCTGTTTCAGTGATGGTATAAACTACACAGGGGTGTGGGAAGGCTGCAAGAAGCAGGGCAAAATGGATGTGAATGCTGGCTGTCCCAGGTGGATGTGATAAAGCCTCTGAATGATGGAAAAATGAGTTTTGCATGGAACCTTGAGTGACTGATAGGAGTACAGGAGTAGAGAGAAAAAAAGAAGACGATACTGATGTGTGAACAAGGAATCCCAAAAGAACTGGATTCCCATATGTCAGTCTGTAAGATCAGATCATGCCTAATTGTAAATTCACCTGGGCATATGCAAAGTTAATTTAACATGTCCTGTAGCTGCCACATGTCAGTCACAGCATAACAACAGCCTGTTGTTCTATTCACTCTATACATTACAGTGTCAAGGGAAGCGAGTGAAGCTTTTGCTGCCACGGTAGGGCTCCCCTACCGTCTGTAAGGACAGACTGCTGAGCAGGCAGCACCCCTTCCCTCATCTGGCTGCTCTGACTGATGGGCATCCTCAGTGCTGCTCAAGAAGGAGGACACTTCTGACAGGGCTTACAGCTTTCATACATCTAGTAGTGGCCCACTGACATCGGTTCTCTCACCTTGCTGTTTGATTAGGGTATATATTAGGATAGGAAATTTTTGCCAGCATGCTTTTTTTGGCAGAAGCCGAGATTAACTGCCACAATGAGAGAATGTATAACAGCAAGCCTAACCCCACAGCGCTAGATACATCAGAACATGGTTTATGAGATTTATTCAATCTTTGTGTTGTTAGTATCTTCATAAGGTTAATTACCAGACTCAACTTTATTTTATGCAAATTAAACCAGTTTAAGTTTCGGTCAGTTTTAAGTTGGGTCACTTTCAGTTCCATGACTAACTCACCACAGGAATCTTGGAAAACTATAGATTCTGAAAAATAACATGCTTCTTAGAAAACAGATTTACTGTGATATATAAAACAGTAGAAAATTACAGACAACACTCCATATATGCTATTGTAGCTAAAACATTGATAGACAATGAAGAACATATTTGTTCTCTCAGATTAATATGTTTGGTATTTTATCCTTAATGAGCATGAGAATTACATTATACACAGCTCCCACACACATACAGAGGATGTTCTCAGAAGGGTTTTTCAGGAAAACTGCTGTAGAACTTTTAGTTCACTTTTAAAAATCACTTTCCCACTTTTAATATACTTCATCTGGAGTATGGAGTTTGGGTGTGCAGTAGGCAATAGTATATAGCCTACAACTGATCACTTTATAACAATAATGGTGTCCTTGTCAATTGACAAAGACTATGTTCCTCCTGCCCACTCTTCTCATTGGATCCGAAACATCAGTAACCTCATTTCAACAGGTGGAATGGAGACTTGCTCCCTCTTGTGTTACGTTATTGCTTTGTATTTAAAATTCTTGAAAATTGAGGTGCATGCTAACCTTTAAACTACTGTGTAGAACCCTACAACTTTCATTCACTAAAAGCTATGCTTATCCCAAGAAATTATTTGGCACTGCAACTCGGGTGGAGTGGGTCCTAACTGAGCTGCTGAAGCAGAGGAGGCGTTTGCTCTGGTCACACCCTGTGCCAGTTTTTTCCTTCTGACTGGGTCTAAAGAAACTCCCTGATCTGCATACAGGCACACACCATGTACAGGCACCTGACATCATCAGGGAGGGCAAGGCACCTCTTTCAGCCCCATGGCATCCTGCTGTGAGAGCGAGCACCTGGAGCTGGCTGGGTGTGGGGAGCAGAGGTCAGCCAAGGAGGTATGAGAGGTTGGTCTGAATATGGATGTAGTACACCGCTCTGGATTTCTTGATGGGGTGGACCATGCCGTATTTTAGGCATCCAATCAAAGAAGTATGTAGCCAGGTAATAGGAATCATTGATTAGTATTTGTATCATTTACCCAGTAGAAATCTCTGGAGGGCAGGGAAAATTGTATCATCCTTCAAAGCAAATGGGTATGCTCAGGAAGGGGAAAATGATGTGCAGGGAGCATCAGGCAGAGCAGGACAGAGAGTACAAGCAAGGAAAACCGACCCTAAGTTGTAAAGAAGAAAAGAGCTTTTGGTAGGTAGGAAATCTTCGGACAGTGTTTGAAGTGCAAGGAAGACATTTTTTCTAGAGACCTATATATGACTGGGTAAATTTAATTCTAAGCTAGGAATATTGCAGGGAGGACTTCACTCTGCCAAAACACAACGAGTAGATTTGTCCTAAGAGCTTTTATTTAAATGCTCTTACCAAGCAAACCTGAGTAATTTCTGTTTAAAGAAAACTAAAAGGAAAAAAAAATAAGGAATAGATGTTTTAAGTGGGGACACATGTTTTAACATAGGGATAATGCAAAGGGGAAACCAAATACTTTTATATAGGATTTTATGTATATTTACCTCCGAGTCCAGGTGAAACATTTGGGTACAGAATCTGTATTTTTATGCTGTAAATCTGATCAGCCCCTCAGAATGTCAAGTAAGCAATAAAGCATCCATATTAGATAATACTTGATTGTGAAATTGTATGTGACCCTCATGTATAGCTGTGTATATACCTTAAATAGTACTTAATTAAACAGTAAATTCAAGTAAGGGAGAGAGCTTTTACTAAATCACATGAAAGGACACAATGTATGCAGCATAAGTAGTGCAAGAAGAGAAAAACAGGAATAAAAGAATTGGTTGGCAATATCCCATTCTTACTGCATGAACATAGGAGATGTCTTTTGACATATTTTCAGTAGATTAGGAAAGCAGACAGCTAGTGCTCTGAAATATCAATCCTTTCTAGCCAAGTGCTCAAAACAAGAGAAGATCTTTAAAATATTGAAATCAAATGCTAAAGATACATAAAATTACTAAAAATAGAGAATTGAATATGAGAAAGAGGAAAATAGTAGAAAGCATTTATTTTTCAAGCCCTGCAGCAAATAAAACACTATTAGATCACAGTAGAAGATTACTAGTAAATGTAAGGGAAAGAAACCTACTAAACTGATCACATCAAAAATATTCTATTTCTGACTTTTATCACCTTTTATTATCCAATAATCTGAAATACATAGGTGAAAGATTTCCTTTCTGTAGAAAGTAAATTCTTCTGATGCATTATTTTCTGAGAATCTAACAGTATCGCAGTTCCACTGTTCATCTGTGGCAAGGCACAGAGAGACTATGAATTGAAAGAGGACTTGAAGGTACAAGATAGAAAATGCAGACAGGGTGAGAAAAGAAATTGTGTCTAACTTGGTTTAATAGTAATTGAACTTTCCAGGTGTAACTGTTTGTGCCTGTCCTGCCTTGAAATAACACAAATGAGCTGCAGAGCAGCACTACAGGAAGCAAATAAAATCTGCTGATAATGCAGAAGTCACTGAAAATGAGAGCCCAGATATTTTAGTGAGTAAAATTAAAAAGCAGTACTAAATAGACTGATGAGGCAAGTCATACTGAAGTGATGAATATTAGGTTTAAAAGTGAACAACTAGACATCTGTAGTGTGTCTAAAACCAAAACCAAACCTCAGACATGCACTTATATTGTTGAACAGGTGAGGAAATATACTAAATGTTCTGCAAAAGGGAAAATACCATGCCCTGGAGCCACTCATGCTGGAGATAATTTCATTCCATATGTGAAAAATGATGATGTTATTTTCTTTGGCATGCATAATTACCAGATTTCTTGCAACCCAAATTCCTACAGCTTTGGTAGTGCCAGGTTGATGTCATTTGTGCTTTTGCTTGAGAGACAAGACCTCCTCTGAATGCTGCTTCTCTGAGTTGATCAGGTAGGGACTGAGTAGCAGATTCATCAGGTAATTATTCTTGTCTTCAGTGAAGGTGAAGGAAAGGCAACGTTCTGACCCCTTGACAGTAGAGCTGGGTTATGGCATCCTTGACATATATTTCAGCCATTGTCACATAAGTTGACAAAAAACCCCATATGCTTCAATCCTCAAGTGGCTAGGGTATTCTACTGACATAAGACTAGTAAACAAGTGCCTAATTTTATGGTTTTGGTTTTTTTATTTATCATTATAGAGGAAAAAGGGACAGGACAACAGAGTATACTGTTATAAGTTTTTCATTTCTGTTCCAAAGAGCATATTCTTTCACCAAAGTGACGGTACTCCTGTCTTTCTAAGTCATCCCGTGAAGTGTCACATCAGGTTGTGTCAGTCACTTTGCCTTGCTTAATAGTGAAAGGAATAGATTTCAGCTGGAGCAAAATGTCTGGAAGGGTTTTAAAAGCAGCCTTGAGGTAACAATGAACTTGCCCTTTACAAATACCTACAGAGAAACAAATTACAAAGGCCAATGTTCTTGCAAACAGAAGATGCACCTGTTCCCCATCACCCAAGATGGTTTTCACATCAGTCATTATCACAAGTATGATTCTCCAACCACTTGTTTTTAGCCCAAAAATCTGCAAAGCATAAAACCTCTGAGCCATTTTGTAAGACCATCCATTCAAGAAGCCAGATATAAAGATGTTTGTGCATGTAAGAACTGAAAGCATTAAGATATTTGGCATAGCATTGTTCTTACCTTATGATGAGTTACTGGTGTGATGAATTTAGAAATAATATGTGATATAGTGCCCTGTCAGTGTGGGAGTAGGTGCTAAATCACTCACTAGGAGACACTTTACCTCCTTACACACTGTGAGCATGCTCTTAGAGTTCATCTGGAAGGCTGCCTTCTGAGCATTCACTCTACAAATCACCAAACACTAGCTGAATTGTATATTGTATAGTCATAGAAAGAGACCTGTGGGTAAAGAGGGGAGAGAAACACAGTTTATCTTCTTTGCTTTGAAACCATATCATGACCCCAGCTCACTTTTTTATAGAATAGTTTTACCCTCAGAGTGGGACTTACACGACAGTGTGAACATGTACACTGAAAATAATTGTGTAGATTCCTTCATAGTCAAAGGAGACAAATACATGCAAGTCATCTAAGCCTTCTGAGATAGCGTCTTTAAAATGAGACAGATTAGATGAAAACTCCTCTTTCCTTCCATTGCCTAATAAAAGGAAGCTACTATGACTAGCTCAGAGGTAGATACTTATATAGTCAATATTTCAAGTTGAGACTTGAATTCCTGGAGATGGTTTGCAGTGTGTATACTAGGTATAGAAAATTCACCATATTCAAATAAGATACAGTTTCTGGGATATTTAATGTGTACTTATACTTAAAGAAATTCCAAGGATACTTCTGTCTTGAATTTTGTAGATCAGAATAATAAAAGGTAACTTGGGCATGGACTCATGGGCAGTGACACAGAGAAGTATATCACGGAGGAGACAGCGACTTTACGTACATAGTGCAGAGCTGTGAATTTTACTTTAAGGGCCAATATTCCCCTTTGGATTTGCTAAAACTTTCTAATTTCCTCAGAAAAAAATTTCTGTATTCAGAGGACAGCCTTGTGCTGAAAGTAACACTATATATAATACCTAAGCCTTGCTGTTGGCTTTGATACCTCAATGAACTAAAATGGACTTTCACAGCCTTGAGTATCTGGTGACTTAATACCTAATAACATGGCTGAACTGCTTAGAAAGCTGACAATGTTTTGCTGAATGACAAGCAAATACATCTAGACATTCTGTGATAAAGGCTAAATAATTGTTATTACATATATTGTTAAAATATATATGACTCAAGGATTTTGCTCTACTTTTAGGATGTTCTACCTTTGAACAAGAAGGCTTCAGAATATGAAATTTGCATAAGGTAGATAGGTTGCAGCTCAGAAATAACACTTGTGCTCATTACTGGTATAAATGAGCAAAAGTGTAATGCAGCAGCTCTTCTATTTTAGCTTACTTTAAAACAAACGAGGCCACCACTTGGAGCCCATCTAATTAACAGCTGGAAAATGTTCTAGGCCAATTTTCCCGTGAGACAAATAGCTATAGGATTTAACAGAGAACAAGAGTTTTCCCAGTGCAAGACTGTAAACTGTTCTCTAGGGTATACTGGCATATGAGAGATGCTGGTTTGGGAAGCAGTAGATATTTTAAACTTCAAGTGGAACTTCTCTCCTCTTGCATGTGTAAGAACTGCCATGGACAATAGTAGATTGGACAAATGTTTTCCTTGTCAGATAACAAGGGTCCAATTCCCTGATCCACTCTGTATGTGATTTGGTTCATTCCTAAGCACTCTTTTGAAGCAAAAAAATTGATTGCTGCTGGGAAAATATCTAGATGTAAATCTCAAATTACTTTGCTCCAGGGACTATTCTGTATAGGGAAAAGGAATGAAACTGCACAAAACTTAATTTCCTTCACCCAGCTGAAACTCACACGGCCTACACTGATTCTTCAGGTTGCCTCATGAAAAGGAAAACATACTGAATGTATTGCTACAAAATCATTTTTGAAAGCCTATGAAACAATCCTCCTTTTCAAGCGTTGCTGCTTCACCCTGGGGCCAAGGTTATATCACAGGGAATCTAGAAGATAGTTTTTTTCAAATACAGTGTAACAGCAGTCCATGGAGAAGTACAGATATTAGTACAGACACAGGAGCTGCTCTAACTCTTGACTTGGAGACCTGGAATCAGTCCCAGGCAGCATATCTTTAGCAGTATGTGTACATTTGTCACTGAGCCAATGACTTCCACAGCTTCTGCCTATATCTGATGCCTCCATTCAAGAAATGTGGTGATACTTTATTCATGGCAGAGCTTCAGGAATGACTAAAAGATTGACTAAAAAGTTACCTTGTGAAAGACTCCAGAAACTCTGCCTCTTTAACTTAACAAGAAGGAGGTTAAAAGGCAACCTCATTACAGCCTATAAGTAGTTACAAGGACAGTAGAGACATCACTGTGCCAGTACATCTAAGCAGAAAGTAGAATATAGATATATTCAGTTAAGGGAAAAGAACCCATAGGTTTTTTAATAGTGAAGATATTAACCTTTGGCACATATTATAGAGAGGAATGGTAGATTCATCGTCGCTCAGATTTTTTAAATTGAGACAAGATTTTATTTTATTTTATTTTTCCAGAAGACTTGTTCTAGTTCAAACAGGAATTAATTTAAGACAGTTCTTTCCTTCACAGAAGGTCAGACTACATGACCCTTTCTTGATAGGTAATCTATTAATCTATTAATATAACAGAGTATTATGCTGACAATAGAACTCAACCAGCCATTTGTCCTGTTGATAGGATACATCCTCTATAATAGTTGGACTTATGTTTATAAAACATCACTTAATTTTATCCACAAAACTTCTCATGTAGGGCTGACTAGACACCTCTTTTCATTATATAACCCATAGAAAAAAAAAGCATCTCAGTTCTGCTGTTCATGCACATAACCCATATTTATTTCCATGCCATTCCTTAGATTTGTTATATAATTACAAAATTAAATCTGGTTTAAAACATTTCTATTTCATTTTACGGTGATTTTTATCTTATTTTTTTCCACAGATCAGCTTCAGCATACTTCCCTGTTTCAATTCAGGTTTCTAGCCTCAAAAATATCTGTTGTAATAGTTATATTTTTCATTCAATAGATCCCTTTTAATGACTTCTGTTTAGATCTAATCTATCACACCTAGAATCCATATTTTCTTTTCCCTTCACATTTTCTTGCCAATTTGGTAATTACAGATTGTTCCTGAAAAGTTCAAAATCATCCTATCACATAGAAACAGAAAAATTGATGTCAACATCAGATTACTACTTAATCTGGCACATGAAAATAAAATCTTACTTTGCCTATATATTTGTCTTTACCCATAACTTCTCTCATCTCTCTCAGAGAAAAGAGTTAAGGAAGTAACATGTTTGAGTTTGCAGTAGGTAAAAAATAAATACATGAAAAGTTTAGTTTCTTTTATTTAGAAAGGTACATGTTAACTGATACTGAGACACTGTTATCCTCCAACTTTCATATCCTAACTTGTGACTCCAAAAATTTAGTGTTTCAGAAATCTCTTCACACAGCTCTTTGTTTTCCTCTCCAATATCTCATAGCACTCTATATGAAGGACATTCTATATGAACTACCTTTCTGCACATGGATTTGCCATTTTCTCAACATATTAGAACAGCTTTGCCAGTTACAGGTATCAGGGAAAACAGAAGGCTTGTCTGGATTATTTGAAAACCTTCTTCAGTTTCTTTTATAGCAATCAAGACTTGACTCTTCAGAAATCAGAATGTAGTGGCTGGATTCTGGTGCTTGCTTATGTTACTTCACATTCTTCTACTCAGATAACCATGGCAAAGGGGTTCTAAATTTTTGAAGGAACACTACATTTCTTTAATGGAGATTCAGTGCATACACATTGCTTGAGTTTCTGATTAGTTTTTGGTGAGTATATTTTTGTCAATGGTTTCGTTATGAAAAAGAAATATAATTTTAAATTATTTTGGGTTTATGACAGACATTCATTTTTATCCCAAGAATACGCATAATGTCATGTCCTATTACCATATCACTCTCAAATTTTTCACAGTTATCAGTCTGACATACTGAAACGCACATTATCTAAGCTGCTGATTAAAATTACATCTTTTTTTATTAGTATAGCTCTTTATAATCCCAACTAAGCATAATCTGCAGGGAAGGGATATTACATATTTCATGGTCTGACTAGCCTTTTCACATAAAAGCAAACCTTCTTTTTCCTCATATCTTGAGGAAAAGATAATCTTGAACAGATTTCTATTGCAAGGCTGATGTTCAAATGCTTTGTATTGAATTTCGTCAAAGAATGATGCTATCCAGATTACATTCTTTCTTTTCCTTGATGTATAGTTCTCATTGGATGTATTTTGGATCAGTGCTATGTCTTGCTTTGCTTCCTATATTCATTTTGGGTTGATGTCATTTCAAATGGTCATGGATTGGCCTTCATCTGAAGGAGACAATCTTGCAGGGTTTTATGACCTAATATTATCCACTATTGGTATGGAAATAGTACTGAGGGACTGAACTAAAATGTTAAATATGGTAGGTACTGGACAAGTGAGGAACAAAGATTCTCTATCACAAACCACTTAACAAGCTGAATATTAAACATAAGACAATATGGGATATATTGTGAAAAAATATTTTGAGAGGACAAAAACTTACACTTTCAAGGTTCCACTGTCTGAAATCACTGGTCTCCATTGCTCATTACTCTGTCACTGATTGTAGTTGGTAACTGATGTTTAAGAAGTGTTAGAACAGAGCATGTATATGATGACAACTCTCCAGAAAAATCCTGTCCAAGCTTTTGCTACACAGCCTTTAGATTTAGAAGGGGTGCATTCACAGTTAATATCCCTTCATTAATATTTCTTCGATGAGACTGTACAGATATTTTTCAAAAATATATACAGTTTTAGGCAAAGAATTTCACAGCTGGTTTATGTGATGTGTTAAGAAACATCTTCCCTCTGTCACCAGATAAGAAGACTTATACCATTGTTGACTCAGACATTATTTTGAAATTATTTCCACCAATATTTTCAGGCCTTGGTGATTTCTTTCTTTTTTTTAATTAAATAAAGCTGTCATGTATAGCAATAGATAGCAATTCCACTTACTATGGATAGCTGCCATGTTAACTTGTCATCTTTGAACAATGTTAGTTCCTACCTATACACCAGATTCTGCTACTGTTCCTGACACTGAATCATCATTAGGACTGGATGAACCAAAATGATAGATGTGTAAGGTTAAATGTAAGCACAACTTAAGCACCTAATTAATTTTATTTTGTTGGCTTTAAAGCATAATTTAAACAAATCTGTAAAAAGGTCTAAAATGTACAGGTAGCTATCTCTTGATATGAAAATGTCTTAGTTTCCAGTGTTTTGTTTCTAGCTCAAAAGTAACTTCAAACCTGACAAACCCAATCAGTTGAGTGTTTAGCTTGTATCTATTTTGGTTTCATATATATTTAGTTTTCGTTAGCCAATTTTTCTCAAGAAGCTCAAGCTATTTATCCTTGAATATGTGAGGTACTGTATCATTTGTCAGGTTTTGCATAAGCTGAAGTGATAGCTACCCTTGTGTTTCAGAGGATGGTCAGAAAGAAAGGACAATTTGCCCTTTTATTTTTTTTTTTATTGAGGGTTTTAAAGTACATTACAGCAAATTCTGAATCTTTATTTAGAATGAAAACATCCCAGGCACCACACAGAAAATCCCTTCTTCTTAAATAAATCCTACTTAGTAAAAAAATATTTAAGATAGGTTGGTTGTAAAAAGTGAGTTGGAGAGGTCATGTGTTATGCTGAGCTCTGGTGGGTCAGATGTAGATTGTATACAAACCTAAATATGCTCATATATTTTAGTAATTAGACATACTTTTGGAATTGGTAGTGGCGTAATCCTTCTCTGTGTCACTTTGGTCAGAGAAAAATTACCTTAGATACAGAGATTCAGAAAGTAAGATACACAACTTTGTATAAATCAATTATTTACTGCCTAGTGCACACAACAGATACATAGCTAGGAATAACTACTGAGTTAAGAATTAACATGCTCATCACTCCTAAAATTTAACTAATGACTTTTGGCTGGCCAGGCAGATGCTACACAGGCGGAAGATTTTGTCGCTGCTGTTCTTTGGAGTGGCCTGGCCCTTGATATTGCTGATGTGCTATCTCCTGCTTTTTTTCTTAAGATTTTTTAAACTCTTCATACTAATGCTTTTTCTCTTTTATTTGTGAGCTGCTAATACTCATAATCTCAAAAATCCTGCCTCTGTCTGCAGTTTTACCATCCTTATCCTGCATGGTTCTACTGTGCTGATGTTCTCGTAGATACTTCTCACAACTGGACTGTTTCCTCAGGAGTCTGAGCCAAGGTTATGCAGCTGGGCCATACTGGGACTAGGTCTTGTAAAACAAATATACAAACCCTTGACATCGTTTCTAGAGTGGAATGATTCTGCATAGACCAAGAGTTGCTTATATGCTTTATCCTACAGCTATTTAATGTGAAGATGCTCAAACCTTCCCCCTCACAGTCAGGGAAAGGCCCATAAATATACTCATCCCTTTTCCTGTCTGAAACTCAATAAATCTACTGTTATTTTCTTCTGAGAGAATCCACTTCAGAGGCTGGTCAAGCTCCATTCTCTCTTCTCCCTGCCTTCATGTCATACTCATATTCATAACTCTTTATAACCTGGCAATTGCTACACCATAAGAGACAGGCATCATGGAAAGGAGTGCTTCCTAGCAAAGAGAGGATCCTTACTTTATTTAGTAAGTGTGTGTCAGTACTGACATCTTCCTTCTATGTCTCCCAGAAAGATTAAAATCTCCATACCTTGGGTTCCTAAAGAAAGAGTATCGATCTGTGAAGAAAGCCCAGAGCTGTAAATCCCTAGCAGCTGAAAGGTCCCATGAGGTCATGATAAGTATTTTTGGGACTCTTTAATCTTTGGCATTTCCTACTAGATAATTTAGTCATGTTTCCCCACAGGACGCTGGCTTTTGCAAAACCCATTCAGAGACACTCAGTTCTGTCCTTGGGGAATCTGTGCACCTGATTTAGGTCTGTGGATTCTTCTTCAGGGCCAAAAGCCTAAAGCTTATTAGGTACCGCCTCATGCAATCCCCTTGTGAATTTGAGCCTTATTCTCTCTGGCTGGTTTCTAATTGAGCACACTTTGATTCCTATTATGTACCATTTCACTGCATGGTTGATCAATGCTTACACAGTTGCATGAATAAAGCCCGTTGCAAATGATAGCACGTTTTTTCTGCCTTTATTTCCTAGCTATGATGATAGCATGTTTTTTCTGCCTTAATGTCCTAGCTATGATCACCATCAAGATTATCTAATGTCTTTCTCATGGAATAAGATTCTACATGGATTTTTTGTTGGTGACTGTTTCGGATAAATTTTCTCCTGTACCCTTTCAGAATCAGTATGTGTCACTGACAGCTTGTTAAGTTTACAAGAAAAAGAAATCTCTTGTATTCCCAGATGTTTAGCTCATCTACCAGGGTAAGAACTGAATTAGTAACTGAATAAGTAGAAGGTGGCATATTACAGAACATAGAGCAAGCTAGAGTTATATTAACTCAATACTCTTGAAGGCTATGGAAACGGCTGCTTCCTTTAATGTTTTATATAAGATTTTAACCTAGGTGTTTTAAACTGGATGGTACATTTATTTTAATTCTCATTTAAATTTAGTATCTTTAATACCCTTGAGTACAAAGTGTTTGAGACATTAAAATGTGCAAATGTAACTGTACATTGTATGACAGCAAGGCAGGCAATTAGTTTCTTTTCTTTTTTAATGAACATGCCAATTTTTCTTAGTTTAAAAACATCAGGTATATACTAGACAACACCTTCTTCTTAAAAGTTCATACAACAGATGTTCAAAAGCTTAAAATTAAAACAGACCCATTTCCCATCACCAAGGCAAAATCATAAATATCTGCTTTCCCAGAAGAAGAAGAAGAGAGGGATTGCTATAACAGAAGAGAAGTAAAAAAAGTATTACCACTCCAAACAACATAATAAAAAATCTGCAATAAATACTTTAATTTCAGTCAAATTCAGGCTTTCACACATAGTTCGAGTACACAAGCATATGTTTTATATAGTACTGGAAAACAGAATTTGTTTTCTTCTGTTTTGGCAAGCTTATGACTTCAGCTATTCTACCCAACAGACAAACAATTCTGCTGCCTCTTTTAGGTCAACTTCCTCAATCACCTAGAAGTGTATTTCTGTGGCCTCACTTGCTATAGTATTAGAATGTCTTACAGCCTTCATATGTTTCTTATATATATTATCTTGGTTACAGCCATGTAGAACAAGGAAATATGACTATCTCCAGTCTGTAGTAACAAATTCCAGCAGACAGTTCCACAAGGATTTCTAGGCCTTTAAAACTGAAGGTACCTTAAACAAAACAAAGTAGTTAGTATAAATATTTAATGACTCATGGTAGTATTCTAATATCTGTGATATCTTGAAGATCCAATCACATTGTGACTTGCTTCCTTTTGTCATTGTGGACATCTCAAATGCATGAGCATGTTCTTGCTAAGGCATTCCTTTGTGTGATCCAGTAAAATGTACAAGCATGAAGGTAAGTGTGCAACTCCTAATGACTTCAGTGGAACAACTTACCTCCTTAAAGATATGTGTATAGATCTAACTAGTTGACACTACTATTTAATTTGTTTAAGTCCTTACTCTTTTTTATGTTTATTCTTATTCACTGTCAGCCAATTAACTGATTTCATTCTTAATGGCTTTTCTTCTAGATGTGAAAGACATTCAGGTGGCAGTCCTTGAAGGTTTCTGATCATTTCCTAGTTCTTTAAGATAGATGGATAAATAAAATATAAAAAAAATAATTAAAAAATAGCATGTGAAGAAGAATCAAAGGAAGTAGCATTGTGTAATCCACTTTGTTTCTGTCTACTCTGCCGGAGGCTGTCCTGAGGAGCCCCGTGCCCCTAAGGCCCCAGAGGAAGCCAGGGTAATGGAGGAGTTTGCCTCGGTTGATGAGGA
>NW_010166864.1:0-5973 GCF_000695765.1 Mesitornis unicolor
CCTTACTAAAGTCCAGGTAGACAACGACCACTAAGCAGGTTACATTGCTCATAAAAGGAGATAGGATTAGTCAAGCAGGACCTGCCCTTCCTGAACCCATGCTGACTGGGCCTGATCGCTTGGTTGTCCTGCATGTGCCGTGTGATGGCACTCAGGATGATTTGTTCCATCACCTTTCCTGGCACTGAGGTCAGACTGACAGGGTCTGTAGATCCCTGGGTCTTCCTTCTGGCCCTTCTTGTATAGGATCATCACGTTTGCAAGCCTCCAGTCAACTGGGACCTCCCCAGTTAGCCAGGACTGCTGATAAATGATGGAAAATGGCTTGGCCACCCTGGGGTGGATCCCATCTGGTCTCATAGACTTGTGTATAAATTTAAGTACTACAGCTCTGTAGACAATTGTGTCAACTTGATCAAGTTTTCTGATAGATACTATAACTCAGTTTCTAGTTACATGACCAATAATGTTTGCATATTGAAATCAAATAGAATACACAGCTGACTCTAATTCCAAAGCTTTTAATGTTAAAAGCCATAATTGCAGTGCTATGAGATCTGTTGGACAAAATGAAATTTCCAGTTAAAATCAGAACACTTCGCACTCATGAAGATTACATATTACTTAATAGATTAAAGTATTCTCTTAATAATCTTAAAATAATTTCTTAATATCTTAAGTTAATAGATGAAGTTAGTAAATTAACAATCTGATGAAAACACTAAGTAACAGGATACTATTAATAAGGGATGGAATACAAACTATAGCTCAATACATAATAATACAAGTTAATACTGTAATACTGAAATTGATACTATATTATAGTTGCATATTTTGCTTAAGAACATCTAAACCAAAAATGAAGTCTGTCCATGTAGTTAAAAGTATTCAGAAAACAGTAGCAGCACTGTGTAAATAATTAAAGTCTCTTGGGAAATCTATGTATAGCAAATCATATTAGGACTTAATCAGTTGTCAAATGTTATTTAGTAGTGACTTAGGAACTAGGACTTTATTTCAGTTATGAGAATCCCCAGATTTCAGAGCACTGGAATTATTAGATTCATGCTTCACAGAATTTATCAAGCCAAGTTCAAGATTTGTTAGTATACAGCTTCAGAATGGTCCTCATCCAACCTAGGCAGCGTGGCAGATGCCTGCACCAACTTCTGCTGTGGGCAACTTGGGTTTTAATGCTGACTTTGGACATAAGAAGCAAACATTTTTAATAGACTGTAAGTTTAAGACTGTAAACTACTTGAGATAAAACCAGAGCCTCTACTCAGGTAGGACTAGATACTAAATAAAGAACTGTAATAAAGCTATGAAGAACTTCTACTATTGTAAGAAACAGGTTGCTTTCAGGCTGAAAGTTAACCAACACACTACATAACACACATTGCACAAGCTTTATCCAGAAGAGAGCCTGTTTAAAAATGAGTTTCAAGAAAGAATGCCTGCCTTACTTACCTTGCATTCTGTTAAACGCTGCCCTCTGAAGATCTGACTTGAAATATGCTTAGGTTCAGTTTCTAATGTTGTCAGTAACCTCTGCACTCTCCTGAATTGACAGACCAGTTTGTATTTTCCCTAGCTTCTGGGTTAAAACCAACAGCTTTCCAAAAACCCATCTTCTCTTTGCCCTCCCTAGAGGATCACCAGCTTACACAGAAATACTGTTCTCCTGAGCTTTCCATACAGTTTCAAACTCCCCCAACTCTGCAGTAATTCAGTACTTCTCATTAACTTTTAGCTTCCTGACTACTTTGATATCCATCTTGTAATCTAACGTTTAAAACAAAGCATAGCACTCCAGTGTTAAAATGTTATTTTACTATATTTTTTTCAATGCTTCATGAGAAGAAATCCATCAGGCTTGGCATCTTTAAATCACATCTCCTTTTGTTATGACAAGCAATCACTTTTTATGCCACACTTGACAAATTCTATTTGCCCAAATAGAGGTGATGAGGTCCAGACACATCACACACTCACACAGCTGTTTGTTTAGATCACCTTTGACCAGCTAGGGAACAAAAGCTATTTATTTACTAATCATGACCTCTGTTTGAGGTTCATCCCCACATGTTCGAATCTTCCAAAACACTTCCTTGTTTATCTCCCTATTCAGTATTTGCAAATATTTTCACTGTCTGAAAGTCAAATTCACAGATCTTCTGTGGTCACCTAATCTGTAATATTTTACATGTGCCCAAGCTGCAGTATGCATTTTCTTCTTTCTGTTTTCTTTGACCGTCTTAAGGTATTTTTCATTAATTTTCAAAATATTATCCTAATTCTTTTAATCAACTCATGATAAAATATTAATATTATAAAATTATGTCATTAATAGTCTAAAAATAGAAGTATTTTAGCTTCCCAGAAGCAGCCACTATATTTGCCACCAGTTCCTAATGGTATTCCTAATGTGTCTGGCTGTACCCCACAGTACTCTTGCCCTTTGTATTTGTGAATACCTTTTCTTGGGGAGAGGGGAAAGGTGGTGGTGGCAGTCAGTCTTCAAATTCCTCCATTCTACTTTTCATTTTTGATATTGGCATTCCTCACACTTTTACATAACGTGAAAAAGAGTCTATCTTTCAGTGCTAGGTTAATGGTTGGATTTGATGATCATAAATGTCTTTTCCACCCTAAATGACTCTATGATACCATGTGTTTCTTCCTTTCTTCATTGCTTCTGTTTCACTAGACACAAAACACTGCTTTTCTTCCCAGCTATTTGTAATTGATTTTTGGACAATTATTCTTCGTTTTCCTGATCACCCAGTGGATAAAAATATTTTCTCATATGCAGAAAATTTTAGCTGAGGAAAACACAGAAAGTTGGAATTACTATTATTACACAAGTTAAATTCACACTTATTATTCAACTTTTTGCTTTAGTTTCGGTTGTTTGGGTTTTTTTACACTTTGAATTCTTACTTTTCAGCTCACTTATGCCTGGCTGTTATGCAACTCTCCTGTCTGCTGAGTAGGTGCCTTAACTCCTACAGATAATCAATGCCCACCTAGGGCAGGCTGATTCTTAACATTTAATTAACAGCATTACATGCTGCCAGATGTGATAAAATTTGTTGCCCTCCAAAGCCACTGGCCTGCTCACTGGAAGCAGATGTTACACTAGTAATTTTGTGGTGGATAAAACAACTTAGGGTCACTTTAATCATGGAACAAAATTACTACTGTCCTTCACTATAACTGGATGAAGGATTCATATTATAGTTCGGGATATGCAGTGATGCATATTCATGTTCAACTTCAGATCTTTAAAACCACTGTGGCATGCTGGGAAGTTTATTGTTACAGTGATGTATATTCACTATAAAACTTAAGGCTATTTAATAAATGTTTCCCTCTAAAAGAGAAAGCTCATGAAAAAAGCTTGAAATATTCTTTTACCTCTTGTCACCCCTCAGATAACTAAATTACTTTATTTTCATAGCATAACATGGCTCCCTCTGGGAATAACAAGGAGCTGAGTGTATCTTTTTAAAGAAAAGAGAATGATCTTTGGCCCTGTCAGTGCTGCATCAATACAAGAAATCACAAGACTCAGAGACAACTTGTCTTGGCTGGGGAATCAGAAGAAATGACCCAACACCGTTGCAAAGTCTCTGCTGACAGGAATTCTCCAAACTGGAAGCAATGCTTGGCCGAATTTTCTTTTTAACTTTTCTGTTCCTTCTGTACAATAAACATATGAAAGGACCATGGACCACAGTGAGCAACCAACCTACTCCACAGGAGAAGAGTGAATTATAGGAATGGAATTTAATTACTGTTTTGCTATAGAGATTTGCAACAATAAGATGGAAGGGAATATCATCCTCTTCCCTTCCTTCAGAGAAAGGGGCACCAGTATTAAGTATACACCTACAAATCCACGCCACAAACAATTGCCACATTTGCTACCAAACAAATCAAATGCCCATCCATTTATTTTGTATGACTGGAAACAAGTTCACAATTTTTACTTTCCATTTTCTATAGAACATAAAGAAAAGAGGTACTCTAAGACAAGTTGGAATTCCAGTGAATGGAGAAACGGTGTGTTTAGAATAAGGATTTGCTATTGTGTCTTAAAGGAAGCAAGAACTTCAGGGAAACATCTCTATCCAAAACAGTTGAGCCAGCTACTTTTGCTCCTAATTCACACAGAATAATCAGCAGAACCCGACTCCTAAATCCTCTAGTCATCTTTGAAATTAAAACTTGACCACTAATAATTATACTCCAAAGGCAGAGTCAGAATACAAAGAGTACTGTTTCTTTTTCCAAACAGATCACAGACTGTGACTAGAAATGTGATACCTAAGAGCAGAATAACCTTAGCAGGAGACTTCTCTGTTCTTCAGAACTTTTTATTGAGCTTATCCTCACGAATATTTTCCTCCTCAACTCCATATTTTCACTAAAGATACTACTGCATCATCAGTATGTTTCTTACCTACACCTTCTTACAGACTAATGAAGATACTGAGAAAAATTTAGGTGGTAAGTATTATTAAGCAATACATTTTAAGCAATTCAGCCTAAAGAAATGGAAACATGACAAGAGAACAGCAGCAGGAAAAGCATTAACTCTGCCCTGAAAAGGACAAAGCAAACCTAGATGAAATTCTGTTTAAATACGTTGACCAAAATACAACAATTCTGCATGAATACCACAGAGGATGATCGTGTGGTAGCACTTCTTTCGTAGCAACTACTTAAGTAACAATAAGGATACAGAGATACATAAAAAAGAATGTTTGAGTGGATGTTATTACTAGATCAATAAAAATATACAGCATCATTTTCTGTAAGTTGTTCTGAGAAAAAAAATATCATCACAAAAGTGAAAAAATTACCTTTTGTGACGATGTAAATAGCTTTACACAAGTATCCACTAGTCATACCAGAATGAATTTGGTATTATTTTAACATTCAAAGCATGAAAATGTATTAGTGTGCCAAACAGACTTACAATAATGTGAAAATAAACTATGTTATTCGTAAAGAAAATTCAGTTTATATTTTCCATCTCTTAAGTGTAAATCTACTTCAGAAATTCAGTATGAATTAGAAATTTCCTGCAAGGAAATTGCATAGAAACAGTAATAACCTTTTTAAAAATACGGAAGGTATGACAGAAGCAAAATGAAAGACAAACCAGAAACTTACACACTGTCTGGCTTTTAATACATGGATGTAGCTTAAGATCAATGAGTCTCTGGAAACACAACAGTATGCTCACACACCGTGAGCTAATGATAGCAGAACAAAGTCTACAACAGTTAGCATGAATCAGTTCAGTCCTAGAGCTGTTAACATTGCAACTCCACTATTTTATTTCTGTACGCCACACAATCCAGTAGCTACTGCAAAAGAAACCCTATGACAGTCTTCATATTGCTGGTCTACTACCAGGAATAACAAAAAGAGACAGTTGTTAGTAAACTGCCACTTCCTTCACAGTCTGTGCAAGCTACTGAGGACTTGGAAATTTGAAAATAATAGGTGGAGACAAAAGAAAAGTGACAGAACCATAAAGCAACTGCCTGGCAGTTTCAGAGTCCAGACAACTATGTGTTTTTCAGGCTCATTGCCAGGATGTAGAGGCTGCCCTAGAGCTTGCTATGTGGAGTGCACACTAACAGGCATTCAGGTGGTAAAAGTAGTTTTGCAACAGCTCAAGAAATCACATATTAAATCTACTCATATACAAAGATCTAATTTGCCATACAGTTAGGTTGGCAATTACACACTGCTAATAATCTTACAGGACTAACCTGATGCTCATAAATGCAGTAATATAATGTGTTCATGTTTTGCAAAATAGGCGGCCTATTTTATCTATCTCAGTTCTCATACCAGATGTGATCACAGTATTAGTGTCTATTCATTGCTCAAAGTAACACAAAAAGTAAACAAACAAACACGAATGTCACAGAATCACAGAATCGCTCGGTT
>NW_010166865.1:0-6384 GCF_000695765.1 Mesitornis unicolor
TGTGATTCTGTGATTCTGTGAAAGCTGTTTCCATCAAGGGCAAACACAATGACACTTAGTATGAGGTCAAAAATACTTTGATGTAAAATGTCTAGTTATTATTCAGTTACACTCCAGATAAGGTAAAGATAGTATGAGGAGGTTAAAGTTTGAAAACAATCTGTTGTAAGGAGACTATCCACATTCTACGGGTTCAAATGAAACAGAAAATAACAAAAACTTAAGAGCTGGTTTTAAATGACATCTTAAACATCTGCACCAAACCACTCCTTTCTGCAAGGTTACTGCAAAGCAAAGATGTCTTTCAAAATAAAAGGCTTATTTGCAAAGGACAGCCTTCTGATGTGCGAGATCTTCTCCAGTGTGAAAACACCTTGGCTTCATCTTGAATTAAAAGTGAAACATGAGGAGCATCGGTAAAGAAAGAGAAGCGGTGGTTTCTGGTCATGGATTGCTTTCCTCCTTCATCTGCTAATTCCAGTTCTACATTTTAGTGAACTTATTCTCCCAGCCCTTCTTCACTGTTGTTGCCTTGGAATAAAATATTTTACATCAGAATTGAGTCATATGGCCTGCCATCTGCTTCCTCAACCTTGAAGGACACCAAAGTGTACTTAGAGTCAAGCTGTGACCTCAGTGTAAACTGAAATGTTGTTGTATCCAGTCAGTCGCCTTTCTTCTGTGATTATTGTATTTTGCAAATCTCTTTGTCCTCCCTTGAAGCTCTGCAGCAGTTACTGTTGGGGAAATGTTTGTCTATTACTCCCGATTCCTGATTCTTGCACTGAACCTGGCAGAAGAGGACGGTGTACATAATGCCCTTCTGATGTTTCCTCAGTGAGAGGGACAGATTCCATTTGTGTCAACGAGTGAAGAGAACATTATGTTCTGTATTTCAGTTATTCAGCTGAGGTTTTATAAGACAGGATATGATGATTTATTACCCTAAGAACTATCATATACTTGATATATGTTAATATTAAGGTAGGTGAAATTATCAAGATGCTCTTTTACGCCTTCAGTTGCTTGTGACATCTCCATTGATGTCTGCTCTGCTGATTGCAGCTATGTTATACAAACTCTTTTTCTGGACTCTGTCTTGCACACAGCAGATTACTTACATATTCCCAAAGCTTATTTGGGCTGCAGTCATTCCTTTCAGACTTCATACAGAAAAAGCCTTCTTCAGTCTGTAGTCGTTTGTTTTTCTCTCGTTAGCTGAATATCTTCTGGAAATAATATTTTGCTGCTGGTGAGATGATGGAGAAGCGCAGTAAGCATTCCCAGTCAGTGCATTTGCTGTTATTACTAAAACTTGAAGTAGGGTCCAATAGAGTCCAGCAAATCTGAGTGACTCATAGAGCTCATATTCTATCTTTGCTGTTTTGCACTTGAAACATGTCAGAAATTTCTGGTTTCAGGAGATATTTTTGCAAATGATACACATTTTATTGGTTTGCTTATGGATGTTTTTCCTTGAGTTGTAATAGCAGACAATTCCTGGGCTATTGATTAGTAATTTGCATTCTTATCTATACCTTAAATTTCAGTGATAATGGCTGTATTTCTACAGACTGTTCATTTGCACTTAGTCTTAACTAGGGCAAATTATCCTGATGATAACTTCCTTCATCAATAACTGAATGAACTTTTATTTTGCATTTTAGCTCTCTGAGCAAGCCTGCAAATGTTTAGCCTGTCTTTTTTATGAGAGACACAGGTTTCTCTGTTGTTTTGAAGTGGTTAGAACAAGAAGGGGGTTGAGATGCTAGAATTTTGCAAGGTTTACAGTTTTGTTTGAAAAATAATTTTATTTCGCAGGAAGCATTACTTGAGCATTTTTAGTTTTTCTTTATTACAGTGTTTACTTCAGTTGTATCTTTTGCTCTGCTGTGAATGCACATTTGATCTTTGCCATTGGTGAGGCCGACAGTTCCTGATATTCAGTCTCCTGACTATACCTCACCATACAAAGAGTTCTTCCTGTCGTGGTTCTCCAAGCTGATAAAGGATGACTGGAAACTGCTACAGTTGGGCATTATGACCCTTCTCTTTGCGAATGAGATTTGTAAAAATCTCACCTTTTGAGGATTAGCACAAACATGGCCTTGCATGCTACTCAACAGCAGTTTATGCCATATTTATGTACATAAAAGTTACATTTCCTGGCATTTATTCTGCTCTTTACGAATGCCAGGTGAATCATAAGCCTTTTATAGGGCTTCCAACTTACAGTATATTCTTTCTGCACCAGTGCTGCAGCCACAGGTACATTATTGCATATTCATGGTGACAGATATGTATTTTTAGCTGTGAAAAATATTTTTCCACCTTTAGAGGAAAGTTTTCAAAATTGTTACACATTACAGTGCTATAGGGCAGCACATTTTTTCCGTTTTACCTGAAAGCTTTTAGAATTTGGATACTCTGCAGTGTCTGTAGGTTAGCAAACCCGTTTCCTTTTATCCTTCTTTCTCTGGCTACAAAACTAAACTTGTTAAAACACCTGCTGATTGCCATCAGGATAGAATACCACCAGAGGTACAACTAATACCCTATCCTTGGATTTTTAGTAATTAATTTCCTGATAAATTTGTCAATTCATAGTGTCCTACTTGAGTGATACACTAAATAGGAATTGTAGACAAAATGAGCAAACTCTGTGGATAAAGCTAGAGGAAAGGCGAAAGACTTAGAATGCATGCCTTGCAAGAGAAAACAAATCATTATGCTGCTGGGTGAAAAGAAAGAGAAAATTTAAAAAAGAGCATAGCAGTTTACACATTTGATGTGTAAAAGGTTGTTACAGAAATTGGTTCTCCACACTTCACGGCAGAAGTGCAAAGTGAAATCAGGTTAATACACAGCAAAAATAATTAGGCTGGATCCTAACAGTCCTGATCAGTAGGAATTGTTAAGCATTATAAAAAGTTACTGTTATGGTTTCTCCTTTGCTGTTGGTGTTTAGGATCAGATGACACAATATCTGTCAGGGATGATCCTGACATACTTGTTGCCTCCAGGCAGAGCCTTTTAGCTCAGCTAATTATTCCGTTTTGCTATTGTGGCGTTTCTCTCCCACCTTTGTCAGGAGAGTAGTACCCCTTCACTTCTGCCAAGTCAGTTGTTTAAGTCAGAATTATGAAATAAGCCAAGTCTGTGTTTTCACAGTTCTTGACACCAAAGGTGACAGTTTCTGTCCTGAGTTTTGTCAACAGCGGGGGTTTTACTGAGTGTGTGACCACATCTGCAAATACAGTCCAGAGGGATACAGAGCAGTGGTAATGTAAACAATTAAAAGCCATGGGATGGGATGGCGTGCAAAGCCACCCCTGGTTTTAGGGGCCTCATCACATTGAAGAGACAAGGTATAGGAAAATGGTTCTGGGACTGCTGAATTACCCAGCTGTAGGTATGGGATTTTTTCCTATTTTTGTACTGTACATAAAATAGGGATAATACCTAACTACTCTGTAGAGTATGTGAGTTTCTTAGATGTTGCAATACTGAAATCTGACTTTAACTATAAATTACTTTCCACTCATTTTGTCATGTAGTAGTTGCAGTCATGATTCTGTAGGAGGAATGGATGAGTTTTTCTCTTATTTTCCCCCTTCCTTATACAACTGAGAAAATGTTCAAGAAAATGTGAAGCAGAAAGCATTAGAAGCAGCAGTGAATTACTGAAATAATATGATCTAATAAAGTACAAATAAAAAGACATTTAAAAAATTAGCCATCTGTGTGTTAACTGCCATTTTGGACATGAATATTACCAACAGTTATGGTCCTTCTAAGAAATGCTAAAAAAAATTGAACAAAGAAAAGGCATTAAATTACACTTACAATTCAATAAAACCAAGCGAATGAAAATGCTCAATTCTATTTATACAGTAAAGCTGTTCTCACAACAGTGCAAGAGGTTGAAATAGGTCACAGGCAGCCCTCCTTACATTGCTCAAGAACATTAGAAGGATTAAACATTTATGGATTATCTCCTAGAAACAATGATCTGGCGCAGACAGGTAATCCAATCTCCTCTGTCTTTCTAACCTGGTTTGCCGTTTCACTGGGGATTGTAGATGGGTGGCAGTTTTTTGTGGGAAGACATTACTTGCCAGCTTGAAACGTGTAAATTGCTGTAATTTGCATCAAAATATGACAGCTCTTCTCTGATGAAGGTAGGTAGTGAAATTAGACAGGTAACACTTACTTTTTTTAACTAGAGGTTTGGCTCAGAAATTGTATCATGTTCACCCTTAGTTATAATCTGTCACTGAACAGAGTAAAGAGAAGTTTATCATTGACATAAATCAGGACTAGAAAGGAAATGTTATTCCTAGGACTTTGCATTTTGCGTAAATATCCACTAATATCTTCTTCCTGACTAAATTTGTCCAAAAATTTAAATATAACTTATTTTTGAATACAAGCCTTTCAGTGAACGCAGCCTCTGTAAGTACATTGATGTAGGTGTGCAGCCTGACTTTTACTGATTTATATACATCATGTCATAGGGCTTTGAACGTATTTTATCTAACAGTAGATAAAAGGCCTGTTGCTGAATGTATTAGAACTGCACTAATTTCTTTACTGAAAATGAACTGTATTGCAAATCTCCATTGTGGCAAATTAGCAATTACACAAAGTACTGCAGCAGCAAAGGTGTACCATCAGGGATTCTCTATTGCTTATTTCATTTTCCACACAGTTTGTTTTATTGGTATAATAACATTAGGCAAAACAATATGCAATTACTATCACAAGGCAGAGTAGTCTGTTATCTTAAGTCTTCTTGTACAGATTATAGACTGCACAGATCAAAAAAATGACAATTAGATTAGCGAGGTTCCGCTCTGCACAGAATTGAGAAATACATCAGAAATAAACATGCAGCATAGTAGATACCTTGAGCCTTAAGAAAGCTACTTTAGAAGAGCTATGTCAGTTTTTAACTCAGCCAAATTTTAATTATTGAGTTATCTACCTTAACCATACTGTGTCAATTTTATGGCATTATTGTATGCATATATTTTTGTTTTCTTGTAAGCATCCTCTTGTATCCTTTAAGGTTCCTGAGCCACTTTCAATACTTCCCTTGAAATACTGAGACTATCACACAATTTTAAAATGTGAGTTTGTATGCTTCTTTATCTCCGAAGCCTTGCTGTAAAATAGCAAGTCAGAATTCCTTTTTGATATTTTTAGCTGGTCGTCTTGCAAAATATGCCCATATAAGAGTAATCATCTTTGAAATAGGTTGGATACATTTTTTATGACCAAATACGTATTTTTCAATGGGCTTTTCTTGATGTGGTACAGTACTACTAAAGAAGATGCAACACAATTCTGAAAGTAAATAGCTTCTAGAGCTTTTCAGACGTGACTGAGAACAAATATAATGTAAAACAGCCAGGTGATTTTGGCTGCTTTTGATGCTTCTTAGGTTGTCCAGTGTCAGAGGAATGGGCATCCATAAATGTACACTGATTTCATAGGTTATTAAACCACTTTAGCTCTCTGTACCTTTGCTTTCCCAGACATAAAATGAGTACAACATATTTACTCATCTTTATAAATTTCGCTGAAATACTTTTTTGAAGAGTAGTATAAGCACTGCCTGAGAGAGCTGGTGAAGGAACCGACAAGGGAAGGTGCCCTGCTGGACCTGCTGTTTGCAAACAGAGAAGGTCTTGTGGGGATGTGATGGTTGGAGGCTGTCTTGGGCACAGTGACCATGAAATGAGAGAGTTTTCAGTCCTTGGAGAAGCAAGGAGGGGGGCTGGCAGAACTGCCACTCTGGACTTCTGGTGGGCAGACTTTGGCCTGTTTAGGGGCTTGGTTGGCAGAATCCCCTGGGAGGCAGCTCTGAAAGGCAGAGGAGTCCAGGGAGGCTGGACACTCTTCAAGAAGGAGCTCTTAAAGGTGCTCTTAATGCACACAGGCCATCCCTGTGTGTTGGAAAACGAGCTGGTGGGGAAGAAGACCGGCCTGGCTGAACAGAGAGCTCTGGCTGGAGCTCAGGAAAAGAAGAGAGTTTATGATCTATGGAAGAAGGGACAGGCAACTCAGGAGGAGCACAGGGCTACTGTGAGGCTGTGCAGGGAGAAAATTAGAAGGGCCGAAGCACAGCTGGAACTTAATCTGGCCAGTGCTGTTAAAGACAATAAAAAGGGTTTCTGTAAATACATTGGCAACAAAAGGAGGACTAAGGAGAGTCTCCCCCCTCTAGTAGATGTGTGGGGAAGCACAGTGACCAGGGATGAGGAAAAGGCTGAGGTACTTAATGCCTTCTTTGACTCAGTCTTTAGTAGGAAAACCAGTAGCTGAACCTCCTATGCTCCAGTTTGCTCCCACAGAATCACAGACTGTTAGGAGTTGGAA
>NW_010166866.1:0-335 GCF_000695765.1 Mesitornis unicolor
CTCCGCCCTAACCCCGCGACTCCTCGGTCCAACCGAGCGGGGGGCTCTCCCTCCGTTTTGGATAGATCATTTGTGACATTAATAGCTCTGGGAAGGCTAATAGATACAACCGGAGTTAAACGAACTCCTGAGATTACTAATAAAAGAGCCAATTATCATGTCGACTTGGAAAGAGCATCTCTTAAGATTTATCCCTTGCACATCTAATTTGACGTGACAAAGACTTCACATACGGGGTGGGGGGAAGGAAACTTTGAGCTCGCTGGCTGCACAGTAACTGGGATTAGGGAGGAGGGCAGCTCTGCGCGGCACCTTGCTCTGGCAATGGCTGGGGG
>NW_010166866.1:359-4362 GCF_000695765.1 Mesitornis unicolor
GGCAGGAGCCAACCCCTCGCACAGCCCTGCACCTTTTACTCCAACTGCAGCTACCTAACACAGGACCCAAACGCAAACCAGGCTCTTCACCCGATAACCTCCTTTGCCCGCTGCCCTGTGACACCCTTCCCAATCCTTTGGTCGTCTGAAGAAAGACAGGGGAAAAAAGAAAACTTGCGTGAAAACACGCCATAAATATTTTGCGCGATTTGGGGACCAGCTTCCAATTCAATTCAATTTAATTCACTTTCAAGCGAAGCAAGCGCACCAAGCCAATGAATGCCACACTGCCCTGATGGACAGACACCAGTTCTCAGAAACTCGCCCCTTGTTCTCCCCCAGCCTCTCTCATCACAGTCGTCATTTAAATAAGAAAACCCGAAGCAGAAGGAAAAACGTTTTCTCTTTCACAGCCCAATTTACCAGCAACGATTAAACCCTGCCGCTCAGTCAGATACATGGGGCAAACGATGAAACCGGATTATTTGCTAATGCACCAAAATACCGGCTCGGATTTTCTAGATCATCTGCTAACATTTTTCCTCGTTAACAACAACAATAACTAAAATACCCGGCAAACGTGGCCATTTAAAAAAAGGTGGATTTCAACCCGCATCGCCCTTTTTTCTTTCTCTGCCTCCAACCTTTCGGCCAACACTATGTGCCTGAGGAAGGAGCCCGGGGCTGGGAGGGGAAGAAGGGAGGAGGAGGCCGGGTAAGTCCTCCCTGCGAGTAGTCCCCAGCCTGTGACGACATGTTTGGTATGCGCAAGGAAACGGCTTACCTTTCTTAATTACAGTTTGATCTGGGATGTTAATACCGGGGTCTTCTACGTGCTGCAACAGAAGGAACAGGCAGGGATGTAAATGCACAACGACAACAAAAGGCAGAGAGGGCTGAGGTGGGATGGGGGTGCGGGAGAAGTTGTGTCCCTCCCTGCCTGGGCACGGTGCCGGGAGGGGAAACAACAGATCCTGCGGTAGGAGGGGGGAGTTTCGGGGGGAATTTCCTTTATCGGGAAGAATCCTGCATCTCGTTCTCCTCCACCAAAAAAAATTTTAAAAAGTTAAAAAAAAATTAAAAATCATCCCTAGACCCTCGGGGCTTGCCCGGCTGTGCTCGACACCCAAGTGGCCTCCAGCTTCTGCAAGCTGCCTCCTCCCTGCCCTCCCCTTCCCTCTGCCCCGGGATACTGCCCCAGCCCAGCCTGGCCCTTCCCCATCGCTGCACCCGCGGGAGAGAAAGCACAAAGGAGCGGGACCCGGTGCGGTGCCGGGGGCAAGGGGGTCCCCACGCACCCCCCCACTGTTGTCCCCTTGCAGGTTCCGCCGTAGCGCAGCTACAGCTGGGTTTTGCGCGGCGAAGCCACGACGTGACGGGAAAGCCAAATGAAACCGTATTTTCTAATTCCAAAAAACTGACAGGCAATATAATGTCTGGCTGTGTTTACAAATTAACACCAGTGCTGCTGAGATAGAAGATTTCGCAATCGTTACAAAACCCAGGCACTACCATTTAAAAAACTATTACTTCCTCCTCTAGTCTTTGTCCAACAATAATACCGATTCTAACATTTTCCATTCTGTCTTGGATTTATGCTCCTGTTAATTGTGCCTGATCTCAATGATTCCGGGTGGATGGTACTAAGTTGCTTTATTACAGGTTTTATTATACTCAATGCTCTCATTTGTAACTTGCCTAAAGTGCTTCTGGATTTAAGTATAATTAAATTGAGAAATGTTCAGAAATGACTACCGCTGCAGTTCTTGTGTTTTAACTATATGGGGAAATATGATCCCTTTATGCATGCACCCTAAACCCATAAAGTAAATGTAGTGTGGCATAATACTTTTATTTGTGTTATTTCTGCACATATTCCATACAGGGAGGACTGTTAAGTTTAAAATCCCACAGAGATATTTATGATTAAATAATTTTCACCGTCTACTTGATTTTCTTAAATATTTAGTGGTCATTCTTATTAAAGGTTAACTGTTGGAGCAATGGAAAAATTCAAAAACGACCCTTTCCTGACCCAGATTTCTGCAAAGTTTTTTTTTTTTTCTTTTGCATAACTAGATAAAATACTCCTAAAAGATACATTTTCTTATTTTTATGCTTCCCTACATGCAGCCTGCTTATTCAGTTTTACAGAGAAAAAAAAATTGGCTGGGCTGGTTTAAACCAGATGGCATTTGCTTTTCACAAAGTATAGCAATGCTATTAATTCATAGATCCCTGAAAGGCAAATGATTTGTACGTAAAATATCTGCAGAGGAGGCTTCCCAAATCAGCCCACTGCCACGGAGCACTGTTGAGGAGAGGGGGAATCCAAAAGAACATTTTAGGTCATGTTCTTCCTACAGCAATCAGGAGCTTGCATTCAACAAATTAGTTTATTCTTACTATTGCCTCCATGTTATTTTATATCAAGTTTAAAGAATCGACCTGCTTTTAATGGATCCAAATTGCTTACTAAATCCTCCACTTTGGGAAACGTATGCGTTTATTGCAAAACTGCTGAACATAACCAGCAATTTTCTGTGGCTAATTTAGCCAGATGAGGGCTGTAATAAATTCACTGTTTTCCATGAGTATAATTTACAAAAGATTTCAAAATTACCCCCAAAAATAGGTAAGTTCTTCTGAACATTATCCTTGCAACACGAAACTGTACTCATTAAACTGTCAGCAAATATTTTGTTGTAATATTTGATCTTGTAATTTGGGATGGCATTTCAGCAAAAAAATCACATCCAGATACTGCAGTTCCCTCCTCCTCTTTCTTCCTGCAAGCCGAGCAGCTCCCTTTGCATAAGCTCTCTGAGCTTTAATAAATTTATTGGCATGTTCTAATTCTAATTTTCAGGGAGAAAGCCAGAAAGATGAACTGTGACCATGACCCATCACACTGTATAAGGCTGCTTTCCTAACTGAACAATAGCCCTGGCTTGCTTTGTAAATATAGACCATACACTAATGTCATGCTTAATTAGAAATCATTTTTTAATCTGTATTTATCGATAACAGAATTAGGTCCCCCGACTTATGCATCCTCCAATAGGCTCCCCACGTATAATTTAATATAGGGTGTAGCAGGTCTGGCTTGAATTTGATAACCTATAGCTAATGATTTATGAGGTCATCCCTTTGCACCACTGCTAAAAGAATAAGGCAGCATTTTAATATACCTCTTCCCTGATTTGTCAGTTCCTTTAGAGAAGAGGATCTGCCCATATCCTCTTACAACTTTGGATGTCGTTATCCCGTATGTCAATTCTGTAATCACGGGAAACCAATTTTTCCTTCTTAGGCCACTTTCACCCACTTTTTTTTTTTCTTCTCCTTCCCCCTTTACGTTTGCCTGGGAGGACATTTAATGAGATCTCGCGTTTCAGACTCATGTTTTTCCCAAGGCAGAGAGAAATCCCCAAATGCACGGCCCTGTGGTGATATTATATATTCTTCCAATCGTAACAGCTTATTGTCATTGAGAAGGAAAGATATTGTTAACGATGACAGTAATTTGATTTATTTATATTTTAGCTGGCGCATTGGCGGTGAGGCATCACACAGGGGCGAGCTGCAAGAACCTATTGTTCTAGGTGGGGGCTTTGCCTTTTCCTGGTTGGGGGGGTGTCTCTTCTTCTCTCTCTCCCTTTTTTTTTGGGGGGGGAGGGTTAGGGGTCCTCTCCATTCTCCTAAAGTTGGGCACCCGCGGGAAGGGGAACAGGGGAGAGAAGGGCGAGCAGGCCCCGGAGCATCCCCTTTTTCTTACCGGCACGTCCTCGATGGCGTGGGGAATGGAGTGGAGGGGTAGGTCGGCCAGCCCGGAGCCCAGCCCGTGAGGGGCGTGAAGCAGATCGTCGTGTCGCCGGTAGTCCCTGCGCGGGTCGAGACCCGAAAGCTGGTGGGGCAACCCCCGGTGCGTGTGAAGTAGCCCAGTCTCCTGGCTCTGTCTCTGTCCCGGCCATCCTGGGTGCTGGGGCTGCGGCTGGGCGTG
>NW_010166867.1:0-1606 GCF_000695765.1 Mesitornis unicolor
GGGAAGGGAAGCGAGCACGGCCGTTCAGGGCTCACGGTGTGCCACCGGGCAGATTACCTGCTTTAGCACCCCATCCGCGATGCCAGCATCGACGGCAGTAGAACAGATGAGGGAGCGCTTGTAGACTCCTCGTCTGCGTGGCTGCTCGCTGCTTGACGTCGTAACACTTGAAAATAAATACTGAGGCTCTTAAACGGTGAATAACAGGGGAAATGAATCCGTGATTGGATGAGAGTTGTCCATAACGCCTCCAGCTATGAAGCCTGCTGTTTGTGTGGGTAACAGGAGGGGAAGAGATCTCTTGCCACCAAGTTTGAAGTCAAAGATGTCCCATGTGAATGTGAGTTGTGTGACCTTAATGTTTTTGCTGTTGGACACTGGCTCACCATGTTTTGTTCTGTGTATATTTACACGGGGAGTTAACATAAACAGTTCAATGGAAAAGTCCTCTCTTGCATCCTGTACGTATTCGGGCCATATTCATTACTTTGTTCATGCTTTATTCTCCAGTACAAGTGCAGCAGTAGACAGGTCTTTTTTCTTTCCCTGTTTTGTTTTTTTTTCTTCTTCTTTTGTTCTTCAGCGTTAGAGCCATCATCTGCTTTGATGGTGGCTTCTCAATCTGCTGGTAGGGATGGGTAAACAGAGCAAGTGGGTTAATTTTTTCCAGGTACCAGGCAGAGGCAGAACCTTATCAATAGGAAGGATGTGCTGTGGCTTCAGGTCTGGGGAGCAGGACGCTCCCCTCCCATTACACTTGTTCATGTTGCATAGATTATTATACTACTTTAATGTTAATACAAAAAGGATTAACTGAAAAATGTTTCAAAGAACTATGGGAGCAGACAGAGATCAGTAACAAATCTATAAATATTCAGTTATTTTCTTATTAAAATACTGCTGTTACAGAGCTTACTAAATTATCTGCTTTTGGTTCCGTAAATAATTAATCAAGGAGAATAAAAAGCATAAAAATGCAACTTTGGCCTAAAACCTCCTTATTTAACCATTCTGTTATATACTACCATGTATAATTGAAGATTTATTCTACTTCTCTACAGTTGGAGGGTCTTCAACTCATCAGTGTTCTGTTCTCAATTCATGTCTCTTTCTTAACGTTTTTCCTGTGAGCAACTTCTTCGTGAGTAATAGATGATGATGATAATCATGATTTTAGGCACTAATGTGCCATTACTGTTCTAATGCAGCCCTTACTGCCTTGAAGTTGTTTTCACAGGCTGACATACATCTTCTGGACAGTATCTCTATTTCAAAGGGGCTGATTTCAGCTGAGCTGACGTTTTTGATACATTATTGTAATCCTAGTCTTTTTTGCCTTGCCTGTTTATGATGCAAAAATTAAAAGCTTGAAAGCATACATGCATGTCTTTATGAATGTGAACAGTGTGTTAGAGTAAAATATGCATGATAGGAGGTAGTATATGTAGGTAGGAAGTGTCGGCAGAAGCGTGACAATGTAAAAATTGTGCTGTAGTATTGTGTTGGAGTCAAAGAAACTTTGAAATTCTTCCATTTAAACCATACCCTCAGAAAAAGAAAAAATAAGAACTGCAGTGAAACATATGCTGGGAGTAACCGAGTCCAT